>NC_056735.1:1142624058-1142731558 GCF_019279795.1 Protopterus annectens
TGTCAATAGTGACTCCTAGTAGTTTAGTGTTAGTGTCAGGCTCAATTATGGTACCATTATTAGACTGAACGAAGAAGGTGCTATTATTAGCTAGTGGGGAGTCTTGTGCTGGAGTTGGAGCTGATGTGGGAAAGAATAATAATAGCTTAGTTTTTTTAGGATTAAGGATGAGATTCCTCTCTGATAGCCATTTTTCAATTGTAGCAAAGCATCGTTGTGTCATAACTTGTAAATCAGGGAGAGTGATATTTGAACAGATAAGGGTGGAGTCATCAGCGTATTGGATACATGTGGCTTGAGGGATAGTTGAGTGGAGTTCATTTATAAACACGGAGAAGAGAAGGGGACCTAGTATGGAGCCTTGGGGAACTCCTATGGTATTAGGTAAAGGTTGAGAGAGCTTATTTTGCCATAGGACTGCCTGTTGCCTTCCAGAGAGGTAGGCATGGAACCAGTTGAGAGCTGAATTATTGAAGTGGAACGTTTTTAGCGTCTGTAGTAGTAGTTGGTGGTTGACCATATCAAAGGCTTTTGATAAGTCAAGAAATAGGGCAGAAGATTTTTTTTGTTATTATGATTTTTATTAATTGAGTCAGTAAAAGAAAGGAGGGCAGTGGTCGTACTATGATGGGGTCTGAAGCCATGTTGAGATTTAGTCAATAGATTGTTTAGGGAGAGGTGATTAAGAAATTGTTTATGGACACATCTTTCCATGATTTTGGCTATTGGAGATAGAATAGCTATGGGTCTGTAGTTAGATGGTTCGGTAGAAGAACCACCTTTATGAAGCGGTATTACGTAGGATATTTTCCAAATGGTGGGGATAGTGGCCTCAGTAATAGTTCTGTTAATCAGGATGGAGATAGGGTATGCTATAGCTTCAGCTGCTATTTGAAGGTATTCAGCTGGGAGTCGATCTGCCGAGAGGGTAGTCGGTTTAAGTTTCTTCAGTAGGTTTTTGATATAGGAGGTGGGTATATGCTGTAATTTAAAGGGGGGGATTGTGTCTTCAATTACATTAGTTTGGGGAGGGGAAGGAGGAGGCAGTTGGTTGGCTAGCGCTTGAATAGTTTCTGTAAAGAAGGAGTTAAAGGTGTTAGCTACAATTTCTGGGTTTTTGTCAATAAGTGACTCTGGGGTAGGAGTAGTTGATTTCCCAGGGTGGAGGAGATTATTTAGGCCTGCCCAGAACTTCTGGTGTTTTTCTTGAAGGTGACAGAAATAGTTAATTTTGTCCAGAGTACTGGCTTTTTTTGTATCATTTCTAAGTTGTTGAAATTTAATTCGGTCTAGGGGTGTTTTAGTGGCTCGCCATTTATCCCAGGCTTTGTCTCTAAGTTTAATTTTGTTTTTTGTTTCCTTGGTTAGCCAGGGAGCTATTTTTACCTTAGTCCTAGTAATTCGGTTGGGAGCATGATTGTCAAGAATATTTAGGAATGTGTCATTAAAAAATGTCACACTCTCCTCGAGGGGTAAAGTTTTTAGCTTAGACCAGTTACAGGATTTGAGTTCAGCTACAAATTGCTGAGGAACAAATTTCTTCTTGTTTCTAACCAGTCTATGTATAGGAAGGTTAGTCCTAGAGACTTTGTGTTTTATTATGTAAGTGACAAGGTGGTCACTCAGATCGTTAGGAATGGTCCCGGTGGTATACTTATGGGAGTGGTTATTGGTAAGTATCCAATCTAGTATACTCTCTTTTTGGTGAGCATTACCTACTCTTGTTATAGATACTATATTTTGGGAGAATCCATGCAGGTTAATGGGTGTAGGATTAATCTGTGTGGAACAAAGGGTCCAGTCTATGTTGACATCGCCAAGTACAATGGTTTCTTGTGGGTAGTTAGTGGCTAACCAGTTTAAAGTTAGCTCCATAGTTTCTAGGTTGTTCCCAGGCGGAATATATATTGCAAGGAGGTTAATACTTTTTTGGTTGTTTAGACATATTTTTAAGGCCAGTGTCTCTGCATTAGCTGTTATAGGTGGCTGGATAGGGTGCATTATGATATTGAGTGAACTTTTGAACAGTACAGCTATACCGCCACCCGTTTTATTTTTGCGGTCAACCCTTAAAATATTATAACCAGGTGGGAGAATCTCTTCATCTTTGATGATTGGTTTAAGCCATGTTTCTGATAGGCACATAATATCAGGGAGGTGTGTGGCTATCAAGGTATGTAGGTTATGAAGCTTATTGTTGATACTTCTAAGGTTAAGATGGAAGATAAGAAGGGAGCTAGCTGTTCTTTGGGATGAAATTGGGATGCCAGTATTGGGGTTGGAAGTTGGCCCTGGGTTTGGGTGTATATCCCCATCTAAAGTAATGCGTTTCTTCAGTTGTTCTAAGAGTTTTAGGAATTTATATAGAATCTTTTGTCCATGTTTTGTTGTTTTGTCTTTTGGGTATAGTTGGGTAAGGTAAATACTGTTTGTGTCTGGTGATTTAATGGGGAGATAGAGAGGAGTAGGTTTGTTAAGGAGCAGATTTATGGAACTGCAGGTTTGTCCCTTAGGGTAATGATATCCTATGTGTTTTAAGTTTTCATAACTAGACAGTATGTAGGGGATGATTACAAGTGATAATATAAGAGGGATAAGAAGGTTCCTAGCTTTAAACATGTTTAAGAGGAAAACGGTGGTTTACTAAAGTAGATGGGACCAGGAGTTAGGTTAACTAGTCTAATTGACTGCCAGGTATCTGGGAGGAGATGTAGTAAATTAACGGGCAGATGCAATTGGTTCTGGGATAGAGGGGGTGTGGTAGTTAGGCTAATAAATGTAGAGATAGTGGGGGCGGGTGGGATAAGGGGGCAGGGTGGGGCACGGAGTGAGCCCGAGCGAAGCGAGGGCGAAGCGGAGCGGGGATACACCGTTCTACAGGAGCTTTCTATGTTACAGAGGTCTAATAATACAGGTGAGTGTCGGAGGCCTCTAACAATGGTAACTCGACCTGATTGTTGGTAGCAAACAGTTAATTTTCCACTTGGAACTTCAGTCGCTCGCTCTAGGTTCTTCTTTATTTTAATTTTTTACTAGTAAACTTTTGGGGGTGGAATCCAGGTATCGTCTAACTGAAGTATTATATATACAGTATATATATATATATATATATATATATATATACATATATATATATACATATACATATATATATATATATACATATACATATATATATATATATATATATATACTGTATATAGGTTCATAGGTTTCATAGGTTCATAGGTTCATACTAGGCTATCTGCCCTAAAGCATTTATAGGCCTAGCCAGAATGTGTTTGGCTATGCCCTTTTTCGAGGTTAGTATATAGGTTCATAGGTTCATACTAGGCTATCTGCCCTAGTGCATTTATATATATATATATATATATATATATATATATATATATATATATATATACATATATATATATATATATATATATATATATATATATATATATATATGTCTAATATATATATATATATATATATATATATATATATATATATATATATATACATACATACTGTAGCCGGAACCATAGGATGGGGGGCAAGAGATCCCCCACTTTCAAGAGCTACCCAACGTGCAGTGAAACTGCTTCTGGAATAGCAAGTACACAGAAATATTTGCACTAGTGTTTCCAAGGTATCTGCAAGCTCAGGCAGATGGTAGAAGTTGATTTGAGTAATAAATCATCTTTTTTCTGCCTGCCCGACCTCACAGTTACCAGAGGAAAAGTATAGTTTTGTACCTACCATAAATGTAGATGTTCGAGTGGTTATACTGCTGCAGTCATCACACTTGGGGTTATCCTGTCATCAGGCGGTCCCGCAGTCAGCCGAATCCCAAAGTCCTGGTCTGGCGTCGGTTGTCGTCACCTCTTCCCTGATGTCAGTGCGACAGGGGTATAAAAGAGACAGCCGACGCCATTTTCTTCAGTTTTTCTTGCCCCAGATGTCAGGTGCCCCCAACTAGGAAGGCAATACAATAGCTATGCAACAATACCTTAGTAGATAAGCACTAGTACTAGCTGTTTAGCAAATACAACATATAGACATGCATCCAATAGATTGATGTACATGGAGTTGTAACTAACACCCTGGTATGCAGAGGGGGTGGACGGAGGATAACCTGGACTGCAGCAGTATAACCACTCAAACATCTACATTTATGGTAGGTACAAAACTGTACTATGTTCATCGTGCTATACTGCTGCAGTCTTCACACTTGGGTAGAATCCCAAAGCTATGGAAGGGTGGCTGGTACTAAACTGGGTTAGGCGATGCTAGGATGCCCTGCAGAACTGCAATGGCAAAACCAGCTCTGGTTTTTGAATATAATGGAAGGTGGTAGTGCTTGGTAAAGGTGTGCACTGAAGTCCAAGTAGCTGCCTCCAGAATGTCTTTGGTTGGAACCCCTCTGAGAAAGGCTGCTGAGGTTGCAGTAGCCCTGGTAGAATGGGATCTAATATTGACAGGCACTGCCTTCCCATGGTGCGAGTAGCAAAGGCGGATACAATGTGCTATCCATTTGGAGATGGTCTGTTTTGAAATAGCCTTTCCTTGTGAACCTGCAGCATATGATACAAAGAGTTGGTCAGTTTTTCTGAAGATCTTTGTCTTATCTAAATAGTAACATAGCTGTCTGTGAATGTCCAAAGAGTGAAGGAGCCTTTCTCCTTTATTCTGTGGGTTAGGATAAAAGGTGGGTAAATGAATGGTCTGATTCAAAGTCACACTGGATACTACCTTGGGCATCAAGGTAGGGTTAGTTCATAAAGAGACTCTGTCCTGATGGAAAATGATGAAAGGTTCCACTGCCATAAGTGCCTGTAGTTCTGAGACACTGCGTGCTGAGGTAATAGCCAGTAACAAGGCTGTTTTCCAAGACAAGTATTGTAGTTCTGCTGAGAATGCTGGTTCGAAAGGAGGTAGTATTAACTTTTCTAAAACGAAGTTTGGGTCCCAAGTTGGTGTTGGTGGTTTTCTGGGGGGGGGGTCTTATATTTTTAGCCCCTATGAGAAACTGCCTAAGTAAGGGGTGTGAGAAAATTGGGGGATCCGTATTATATTGAGCTGAAATGTCTGAAGCATGGATCTTAATGGAGGAGAAGGAAAGGCCTTTGTGTAGCATCTCAGTTAGGTATTGCAGTATGTGAGGAATGTTTGGGATCCAAGGATTTTGACCTTTAGCCTGGTGCCATGCACAAAATCTTTTCCATTTGTCTGAGTAAGTCTTCCTGGTGCTGGGCCTCCTGGCCTCCAAAATGAGAGAAGTGTTGATTGATAATTTAAGGAATTCTCCATTCAGCTAAATTTAAATTTCTGAGCTGGCTGTGACGGGTTTGATAGTTTTTCTGAGTCAACAGTAGTGGGAATTGAGGCAAGATCCATGGAGGGCTGTGAGTTAAGTTCCTTAGTAATAGGTACCAGTGCTGGCGTGGCCAGTCCAGAGCAATGAGGATCATTTGTGGTCTCTCTGATCTGACCTTCAATAATACCTTGGTCAATAGAGGTAGTGGAGGGAAGGCATAGACTGTCAGTGTTGTCCAACTGAATGATAGAGAGTCCACTTTCCAGGCTAGGGAGTGATAAGTCCTTGTGCAGAATTTTTGTAATTGGCAATTGTTGGGGGAGGCAAATAGATCTATGTCTGGACATCCCCATCTTTGAGTTATCATTGAAAATACTTGTGGGTGTAGTCTCCACTCGTGAGGGTCTGCCATATTTCTGCTTAATTCGTCTGCCAATATGTTTTCCTTTCCTGGCAGGAATTGTGCTTGTAGTTGTACTTGGTAGGTCAATGCTGTGTTCCATAAGGTCATAACCTGTCTGCATAAAGGGTAGGAGTGTGTTCCTCCCTGTTTGTTTATGTATCACATAACTGTGGTGTTGTCTATCCTTATTAGAAGTTGTCCTGGATGCAAGAGGTCCTTGAAGGCTGCCAGTGCATTTTGTACAGCTAGCATCTCCTTTTGGTTGATGTGAAGATGCATTTGTTTTGCAGACCATTTGCCCTATATGCATTGTCCTGCCATGTGTGCTCCCCAGGCGTAGTCTGAAGAATCTGTTGTCATGGTTTGGTTTGCTGGAGGTAAGACGAAAGGAAGACCCTTGTTTATTTGACATGCTTGAGCCCACCATAGGAACTCGTTTTGAAGGCAGGGAATGATAGGTATATTTGTTTCGAGGCTGTGCCTGTGTTGAGACCATACACTTTTCAGGTACCATTGTAATTTTCTCATATGCAGCTTTGCATATGGGATTAGTTGAATGCATGATGCCATGAACCCCAATGCCTGCAGGATTTTCCTTGCAGTGAGCTGGGTAAAAGTTGCTATCTTTTTGAAGTATTGAGTCAATTGTTTTTGTTTGTCTGGCGTGAGGTAAGCCATCTGGGCCATTGTAATTAAGCTGGCACCCGGGAATATTATCTGTTGCGAGGGTATTAGTTTTGACTTCTTTTTGTTTACTGTGTACCCTAGGCAACTGAGCAGCTGTGTTACAAAAGCCAGATGCTGTAATAGAATGTCCTTGCTGTCCGCTTGGATCAGGCAGTTGTCCAGATATGGATAAATTTGTATTCCTCATTGTCTGCAATATGCAATTACTGATGCCAGGCATTTCGTAAATACTCTGGGCGCAGTAGATAAGCCAAAGGACAATGCAGAGAATTGATAATGCGTTGTACCTGCCAAAAATCTGAGGTATCTTCTGCAATCTTGTCTGATAGGGACATGCAGGTATGCCTCTTTGAGGTCCAACGTTACCAGCCAAGACTCCTTGCCCAGCATGGGAAGGAGCTGCTGTAGTGTGAGCATTTTGAATTTGGGTACCTCCAGGTATGTGTTCAGAATTGAGAGGTCTAACATGGGCCTCCAGGCTTTGTCCTTTCTTGGGACTAGAAACAGTCTTGAGTAAAAACCTTGACCTTGCTCCTTTGTAGGTATCTTTTGAATTGCTTTCATATCCATGAGAGCTGAAATTTGCTTTTGAGCCTCTGCCCATTGGTTTGGAGGCAGATTTGGCATGCCTCTCATCCAAGGTAAAGTGTGGAAATGAAATCTGTAGCCTCGGGTAATAATGTCCAGAATCCATTTGTCCTTTGTTATGATGAGCCAATTTTGTGGAAACAGAGCCAGTTTCCCTCTCAAAGGTGCTACCAGGGCAATTTTGCTTGGCAGGCGAAGAGGGAAGTCATTGTGTTTGCTTCCTGAAGGGTTGAGATCTTTCGTCTCTACCTCTTTGAGTTGTTGTATGCCATTGTCTAGGCCTGAAAGAACCTTGTGGCTGGCCTCTGCCCCTTGGGCGCCTGTACCTACCTCTTTGGGGTCTGTCTGATGCAGGAAAGGACCAGTTTTTTGATGGCCAGTTTCTGCTGAAACGAGGAGGTTGTACCTGTAAAAAATCTTTAACTGTTTGCATAGATTTTGCCTTTTCTTCCATTTTCTTTAAAACTTCCCCTGCTTTGACACCAAATAACACATCTTTCTGCAATGGGGCATCCAATAACTTTGCTTTGACATGTTCTGGTAAGGCTTGTTCTTTAAGCCAAGCATGCCTACATATGACAGACCCTGTGACAGCTGCTCTACATGAGGCTTCCAATGAATCAAAACCACACTGTAAGGTATGCTTTCCCACCTGGTCTGCTGCATGCAACAAATCCTGCATCTCTTTCAAATCAAGTTGATCTGTCTGAGGGATCAGTTTCTGCTTTAACTGTGTAATCAAATACTGTTGGTATTTTAGCATGTGGAATTGGCAGTTTAATGCCCTCATGGCCAAAGTGGCAGACATATACACTTTCTTTCCCCATCTTTCTAATGCTCTATGAATCTCGTTCAGAAGGAAGTGGATTCTTAGCAGTAGAGGCCTTAATCCCTTTGGGACCCTGGGAAATGGTCTCGGGGTCTGCATTAGGGCTTTTGTATAGAAACTTATGAGTATCAGGAACTCGGTAGTATCTGCCTGGTTTAGCTGGTGCTGGAGGTAAGGAATCTGGGTTTAAACTGGATTCAGAGAAAACATCATCAAAATGTCTAAAACTGGAGGAATTGCCAGGGGTCTATGCTGTGGAAGAAGAAACAACTCACAGAGTCTTTTCTTTGAGTCAGAGTAATCTTGGCCTTCCCAGTGGAAGTGTTCCCTCATGGTGTGTAAAGTTTCCCCAAAAGAGTAGTCTTCAGGGGGGGAGACAGAGGGAATGGACTCTTCAGCATCTGAGTCTTCATAAGGAGAGAAGGAGTAATCCTGGTCATCAGAGTTGCCTGAGGAAATGGATGCTTGGTCAGAGGAAGGATAATCTTCCTCCAGTCTAGGCCTTTTGTCAGGTGGGGGTTGGGATCCCCTGATAAGGGTAATTAAATCCTCAGCCATCTTAAGCATCTGATTTTTAGGCATAGGGGCCTGTAGGGAGGGTGTGTGGCCCCAGTTTTCTAACTTTCAAGGGGGCTTTGAGCTTAGTATAAGGCTTGGCAGAGACAGTTGTCGGTTTGAAAACACCTTCAGAGACCGAGGGCCTATCCAAAATTTCCGGATCCCCGTCGGGGCTGACGTCCGAGGAGTGAGGTGGAACCGGATCGGTTTGGGATGCCGTCAGAATTTCTGATTCAGCGGTAGTCAGGGGCTGCGAAGGCACCTCACTGAAAACCGAAGAACCAGCGTCTGGCCTTGCTGAGGCCTCAGTATCTGGTCTTGGCCTTGGCTGCCGGTCCTTATCTTTGCGTTTTTTAATCATTGCTGATGTCGGTTGCTCCAACGGCATGCTATAGTTAAATTTTCTGCCAAAATAATGCTGGGCGAATTCTGCCCGACGCTTAATTGTACGTTTGTTGAACGTAGCACAAAACCGACAACCAAAGACATCGTGGTCTGGGCCTAGGCAAGAAATACAATAAGAATAAAAATCCTTATGAGGTATTTGTTTCCCACAAGAAATACAATTATTAACTTTGTCTGACATTGGTCTGAGGCAAGAAAAGTTTCCCCAATGGGGTACTTAGCTTTACAGAAGACTTCGGACTGAAACTAGATTTGAAAATTTCAGCAGCTGGCCGACCAGCACTTGCGAACTGCTTCTGCTTCGGGCACTGCGCGGCAAGAAAGACTGAAGAAAATGGCGTCGGCTGTCTCTTTTATACCCCTGTCGCACTGACGTCAGGGAAGAGGCAATGACAACCGACGCCGGACCAGGACTTTGGGATTCAGCTGACTGCGGGACCACCTGATGACAGTATAACCCCAAGTGTGATGACTGCAGCAGTATAGCACGATGAACATCATATATGCAATCATTTCTGAAAATTACCAGTGAACATCATTCCTCAAGAATTTTGGGCAACACCAAAAATAACAAGAATGAAGTCTCAAAGCCAGGGACAGTTTTTAAATATTACTTGTTCATTTAAAATTTTAATAGAATAGGATTTGCATCAACATGCATTTTCTGAACAGAAGTGTGAAATTTTAATGTCTGGCATTAGTGACTGACTGTAATCCTTTGCCTATCTTTAAGGTATTGCTTGAGAATTCTAGGCAAAGCCAAAATTAATGGAAAGGGGGGTTAAGAGGCCAATATCAGGGACAGATTTTTAATATTCATCTTATAAACTTAGAAAACTGTTAGAATAAAATGTTTTGCATAAACTCGCATTTTCTGAAGGATATGAAGTCTCAGGCTCAAACATGTTATTATTTAGTGAGTGGAATCATTAGTGGTTTGCCACAAATTTTATGAGAACAGTCTAAAAACATGAGGCAATAATCTAGACATTCTGGAGAATTAAGAGGTATGATCCTGAGTGATTTTCCAGAAAATGAAACATTTTATGAGGGACAGGGCGAAACATAAGGCAAAATCAGGGAAGTTCTGCAAAATTCTGGACAGTTTATTTATTTACTGACTGCTACTTGTGTACCAGGAAAGTGAGCTGGTCGAGCTGATCTATTGATTCTTCAGCCATAACCCAGGATCAATAGAGTAGACAACAATTCATGCAAGTATAATTAGACATTACATTTGTATGCATTCTTCATACAGATGAGAGGTATGCTCGACAATCCATCCATCCACCCACAACCCCTTTTTGCCATTTTTGCACATTGGATTGGTCTATCACTTCAACAGTGGCAATCATCTAGAACTAAAGTTCATACCTCTCAGTTGTTAGCCCTGCCTCTGCTATTCTTTCATACCAAACACACATGTATGTATGCTCTACAAATAAAGCTTAATTTCTGTAAGAGTGAAGGAGACCAGAGTGTTTATTGCTTTTCACCCAGCCACTTTTAGGCAGAATTTTCCACAGAAGGACATTTCACAGGAGCTAGACTGACCTCCAATGTAGAAATCACTTAGTGTATTTCATTCTTCATTCATTTTTTTTAGACATTATATGCTATTCAAGATTACTATGGGGTTAGGCAGACATTTAGATTCAAAGATATTCCAAGGCCAACATTTTTTCTTTTTAAGGCCAACAAATCTTATGACCATGTATGCCTTGTCAGTACCCATTCTCACGCAGCATCCCTTTTTCCAGGACTGCCATACCAGTAAAATTTGTAGGTATTAGTCTAGCCACTAGTTCATGTTTTTAAGTAAGATAGTGGATCACACTGCTTAACATGCAGGGGAAGTTTATTCCAAGGGGGTTATTACTTCTTTAGACTGTGATATTCCCTTGGCAATTAGGTGGGCTAAATAAAAGGGTTTCTTGACAACCTTTGTAACATGATGGTCAAAAGAGAGTGAGTTATCAGCCCAAATATCTAGGTGTACTGGTGTGTTGGCTATGCAGCACACAGTATGATGAGGGGAAGCAATGTCTACAAAAAGTGATAATACTACAATTTTTAACATTTAGTTTGAACTCATTTTTAGTACACCAAGAGTTTACTAGGGTTTGGGTGTCAAAGGGTGACTTAACAGCAATCCCCAGTTTGTAGTCATCTGAAAACGTTGTTAGCCAGAGGTCCAGAAGTCTTGGCTTTTCATTTGGAAATCTGAAAAGAAAATACCAAAAAGGAGATGTCCAAGCACTGAGCCCAGAGGGATACCACTGATCACTTTCACACTTTTAGATGAGGTACTTGCAACTTATACTTTCTTTTTGCCAGTTTGCTATCAATCTTACCACATATGGGTCAATTTTTAAAACAGTTTTTTTATGTTGACACTATGGGGAAGTGTACTGAAGGCCTTCACCAGGTCAAGATACACCATTTGCACTGCATGACCAACATCTACAGCCTCTAATAATTTTGAAAAAAGTTTATTAGGTTAAATAGACAGGATTTTTCTATTCACAAAGTTAAACTGTTGGGAGTCAAGCTGACACAGTTTATGAGGATAGATATAAATCACCCCGTGGTTTTGCAGAGGAGGGTTGTACAGTAAGTCTGATAAGACTAACTTCCTAAGTCAGTTGTAAGGCCGCCCTTACAGAGGGGCATCATCACGGTAGTATGCCACTCGTTAGAGACAAAGCCAGTAGCTAAACTTAAGCTAAATAGCATGAGGAGTGTGTCTGCAAGGGTATGTTTAACACTGTTATGCAACCAAGTATATAAAATGTAGTTGTAAATAAAGATACAATCAAAAGGATTGGTGTATACCAGAAACGTGACAAAACCACGATACAATCAAAAGAATTGTTGTGTACCAGAAACTTGACAAAACCAAGCATCTTACATATTTTTTTCTTATCCAGATGTTATAGTGTTATAAAATGTTTTATGAAGAGACTAAAACTTTGTTGATACACTGTGTAATATTCTTAAATAGGACAGTCCCTGACAGTACTAGATATTTTGACTTTGGCTTTTGTTGAAACTGAAATGAAACCCTAGGGAAAGGACTTCATGACCCCCCCTGCATACCCTCAGTGTGCCCCCTACCTCCCCCCATCCTAGACTTCTCAAATCATTCAGGTTACTTTTTCTTGTTTTTTCATACTTTGTTGTACTCTTCAGATTTTTCTTCCATTCATTTAGTATGTCATAACTGGCCAGGATTACACTATAATAAATGAGAAGGAAACAGGATCTTAGGAAGTTACTAGGCTAATGGCCCTAGGGCCCTTACAAGCTTTGCCAAGTTCTAGCTTTATTTTGATGATCAGCCCCTATTGCCCCTGTCCAAGTGGGACATAGGTGGAATCCCCAGGGTGAATTTACAATTATCCATCCAATCATCCAGACTGCATTTGAAGAGGGTCAATGAGGTGCTCTGTTTGACATGAAATGGGAGTCTGTTCCAAGGCTGTGGTAGCCTTTGGGAGACAAATCTGTCTATCCCTCCAGCAGGTTCTATTAATGTCACATACCAGGTTAAGGTCTTTAGAGAGAGTAACCCATGTCACAGGAGCATTTCCAATAAAGCAGAGTCAGAGACTGCCTGATATGCAAGGCAGAGATTGCCTCTGAATAGACTGTATGAAAAAGAATAACGTGACAGTGGTTTCAGATGATCCACATATGACAGATGCTGAAGACCTTGAATTTTCCATGTGAGGAACTTTTGTGGTCTCTCCAATTGTTGCAGGTGTTTGGAAAGGTACATACCAAAAGGGGCACTGTACTCAATTATTGGTCTGATGAGGGAAGAGTACAGGGAGGTTATAGCTTCTTTTTTTCTGGATGCAATGCCCTTACTTATTAGTTGAGCAATATAGAATGTCCTTCTTACCACTGTGAAGACATGGTGATAAAAGGTAAGGTTGCTGTCAAGCTGTATGCCCAGGTCTCTCACCACTGAGGGTACACTTGGGGTGTTGCTATTGATGTGGCAGTTAGCAGGAACATAAAGGATGAGAATACATTTTTTATTGCATGCAATGAGCTGCATTTCAGAGCTTTTTTTTTTTTGAGCTAAAGATGGCCTGAACAAAAATCATGGCTAAAGAAAGAAATTCATTCATAGTCTTCATTTTCTTCCTGCATCCTTTCAACACTCCCTAAATGGCCAAGACTGTAGTGTAATAACCTGTGGAGGAAATAATATAATTAAGCTGATAGTCTGAAGGCTACTTGGGTCTCAGAAGCGATGGAATTCTAGATACTGTGAGGTACTGTTCGCAGACGACTGCAAGCTGGAAGCCAGTATTAACTCCCCAAGTGATGTACATCCTACAGAAAGGCCTCACTCAGACCAATGACTGGTGTCGGAACCACAGCCTTAAGCTTAATGCCAAAAATTGCATTGTCATCCCCTTGGGAAAAACTCAGTTCCCACTAATTACCACATCGATGGGAGCCCCACTGAACATTGAAGGCATTATAAGAGATCTGGGGACACAGGTTGACAGAAACATCTCCTTCGACCAAATTATTGCCACTGTGGTTAGAAAGTCCTTCTATGTGGCGCATCTCATTACCAAGGGTGTTACATCCAGGAAGAAAGAGGTCATAATCTCTCTCTCTACATTTCCTTCATTAGGCCAATCACAAAGTATGATGCCCCATTTGACAAGTACCTCACTAGACACATGCAACAGCTGGAAAGGCCAGAAAAGTACCTCATGAAGAGGATCCTAGGCCTTAAACACATGTCCTACACAGACAGACTCAAAAAACTCCAGCTATTCTTTGTCTCATATCGTCTACTAAGAGGTGATCTCTGCTTGACTTACAAAGCCATGTCTGACCCAGCTCTGTTAGAAATGCTACATCTAAAGAAATCCCAATTCCTCCACACCACATGCTTCAGAGACCTCAACCTCATTACGACAATCAACAGAGCATGCTGGAGGGACAGGTTCATAACCCAGAGACTGCCCATGCTCTGGAATAGACATCCCATACATGGCAAGCAGAGCACCTCACTGGCCCTCTTCAAGAGAAATCTTGATGAGTGGATGGGAAATAGAAAGTTCACCTCGGTGATCACTCCAGTGGCTCTACTTGATAGAGTCACTGGGAACTAACATCGGGTGGCATGATGTCAGGGCACTCCTGTGGGCTAGGCTTGTAAAGGCTCCAGGGCCATTAGCCTAGTACACACCTATGAACCCACATTTTTACAGCTTTCCCCCCAGCCTTTTCTTACAATTATGGTATGGACAAAAATCATAACTAACAAACTGGTAAGCAAAGGGAAAACTCCAAAGAAAAAAAACAAATCCTGTGGAACAACTGGAACTGGAACTGAGTTTATTTGGAAACTACTTTTTTGTCAACTTTGAACATTAAGCCTTGGGCAAAACTTATTTCTGCAATGAAAGAAAAAAAATAAGACTGAATTTCTTTAGTTAGTTGTGCTTTTTCAAAATCCTGAGGAACAACTGGAACTGGAAACAAATCCAATATTTTCAATATTGCACTTTATTCACAAAATTGCCAGGGTTAAACACTTTTGTCAACAAGGCTTCTTCAAAACTACCTTTCACATAACACACTGCACTTATATATGGTGCTTAAAAACACTAATTGCCTATTACCACTTTTTAATAATTCAATTAAGATTAATTAAAATCCTAATCAGGATTGTACATTTTCTTGAAAAACACTATTATACATTTCACTATTACTATTATTGATTTATGACATACAACTTGAAAAAAAAAATGACAATAAAAAATAATAAAAATAAACCACCCTATGCAGTTCTTTTATAAAATTTAAACTTCTAACTGTTGCATCTTTAATACAGATTGTAACAGTACAACTCTCATTAAGCCCTGGTGGGTTCATAGCATTCAATATTAGTTGCCATTTTAACTCACATTTATTTAGATGCTCCTCAGTGAAATAACCCTGTTCATCTTTTATTATTTATTGTTTTATTATAAAGAATTTAAAAACATGTGGGAAACATTGCTATATGTCTATACAGAACATTGGTGTTTCTAGCCTTCTTGATATCACTTAAATGATCATATATCCTGTCTTTAATCTTCCTTCTAGTTTTACCCACATAGAAGGCCAAACAAAATTGACAAGTGATGTAAATGACCCCTTTTGATTCACAATTAAAATGACCTAGGGCTCTATATACTTTCCCTTTAATATATATATTCTCCTTAACCATTAAATGAGAACACTGGGAGCACCTACCTCACTTAAATACTCCCAAAGGTCATCCATTATGCCTAGATTTTGATTTTTCCAGTAAGTGTTTGCTAGACCTATCCTTCCTAAAAACACTTATTGGTTTTTCACCCATCATTTTACTCACATCTTTGTTAACTGAAAAAATCACCCAGTTTCTTTCTAAAATTCTAATAATGTCATAACTACCCAGGGAAAAGGTGGAAACAAACAATGTACTATCCTTAAACTTACTAAAAAAAAAAAACAAGTAATCTCTGTGGTATCCCCGAAGTCTCAAAACAACCCACTAAAGTGTAGTGGGTCTAAAAACAAAACAGTGCAAGAAACTTCTCTGTGTGGAAGATTTTCAGTCCATATATTTCTAGTTAATCACTGTATATTAATCAGATCAGACAATAGTAGTAGAAGTAGCGAACGTAAACTCAAGTCAAAAAGTAATAATAGAAAATATATAATTCTACAGTATTACTAAGTATTCGAAAGTAATCCAAGCAAGGCAGGCCATCTGTTTCCAGTTGAAAATCCTTTATTAAGTACACAGACAAGCGATCCAAGTAAAACAAAAATAGAGTAATAATTTCCTCACAAGCTTTCTAAATATATATATACTTTTTATCAGGCATGGGAGTGGTTTATTGTGCTGTAAAACAAAGTGTTATTGGTACACATGTTAAATTCACATCCCTTCCCCCATCAGTGTGACATTCGAGCTGGTCCTGCCCTATTGCCACATTGTTTACATGACTAATTGTATTTTATTTTATTTTTTTTTTCTACAAATTGGTTTTAAATACTATTTTAAATCATTTAAAATTTAAGTGTATATTTTGTTTCCATCATCATACATACATTTTGTCTTATTTTTATTTTTTTCTGGTTCTCTTTTTTCCACTTTATTCAAAATGATGGTAATAACAATACTAACTAATTATACAATTATATAGGTTTTTAGGGTTCTTGTACACAGACCTGAAGAAGTCTAGAAGGACGAAAGTGATCTTTGTTAACAATAGGTTATGAAAATAGAAACTGATTTTTACATGCAAAATGTATATGTATATATTTATATATAATTTTTGATCGCAAAATGAACTAAGGTTGATATATTTCCAGCCATGTAGTATATTGCCTTGGATAAAATCACAGACTTAATAATCTACTTAATAATTTGGTTAAATAAGATGTACAATTAAAGTACATTAGGGCTATATATTATTATGATAGCTACTAGGGAGGGCAGGACCAGCTCGAATGTCACACTGATGGGGGAAGGGATGTGAATTTAACATGTGTACCAATAACACTTTGTTTTACAGCACAATAAACCACTCCCATGCCTGATAAAAAGTATATATATATATTTAGAAAGCGTGTGAGGAAATTATTACTCTATTTTTGTTTTACTTGGATTGCTTGTCTGTGTACTTAATATTGGATTTCCGACTGGAAACAGACGGCCTGCCTTGCTTGGATTACTTTTGAATACTTAGTAATACTGTAGAATTATATATTTTCTATTATTACTTTTTGACTTGACGAGTTTACGTTCGCTACTTCTACTACTATTGTCTGATTTGATTAATATACAGTGATTAACTAGAAATATATGGACTGAAAATCTTCTACACAGAGAAGTTTCTTGCACTGTTTTGTTTAAACTTACTAAAAAGAGACATCTGGAAATGTCAGGTGTTTCAAACACATTCGACATTCCTGGGACGTTGAATTCATTGTGTGGCACTTTCACTGTTCTAAGCATTCAAAAGTGCAGTTTCTGACCTTTTGAGTCAGATATTTGATGGTTCGCATATTTTATTTGTGACCTTGTAAAGGTAAACCGACTAGCCCACCCCCTTTATCTGGCTTCATAACCTTAATTGTTGTGTCATTACATATCTCTTTTAAACATGTGTACTCTATTTTGGATAAATTATAATATTTATCTGTAGCCAGTCCAGTGAGCAATTTCCAGATATCCCCTTCACATAACCTGTCATAAATACTAGTAATATTATTCAAAGGGGGGTTAAAAATGTTAGATTTTCGAGGTCCAAATCCATTCCCACTGATTACACTATTACCATCACCACCATAACTGTTGTTTCTAAACCAAACAGACAAATTCAGTTTACACATATATAATTTTAAATCAATTAAACTGTTGGTTAGACTTGCACATCTAACCGGAATAAAACTCACACCTTTAGCCAAAACATCAGCATGAAAATTTGTAATGTCTTTGTGCCGTATAATTGTATAGAAAAAGTCCCCTGTTGTATGACTTACAGTCCTTTATACAACATTCATTCCTTCCGTTGTACTCAGCGCCATAGATTCTTGCTGTTCTCATTGTTCCCAGTGTTCTCATTTAATGATTAAGGAGAATATTAATGGGAAGGTATACAAAGCACTAGGTCATTTTAATTGTGAATCAAAAGGGGTGGTTTACGTCGCTTGTTGTCAATTTTGTTTGACCTTCTATGTGGATAAAACTAGAAGGAAGATTAAAGAGAGGATATACTAACATTTAAGGGATATCAACAAGGCTAGTAACACCAATGCTCTATGCAGACATGCAGCAATGTTTCCCACACATTTTTAAATTCTTTATAACAGAATAAATAATAAAAGATGAAATGGGCTATTTCACTCAGGGGCATCTGAATAAATGAGAGTTAAAATGGCAACTAATATTGAATCCTATAAACCCACCAGGGCTTAATGAGAGTTGTGCTATTACATCTGTATTAAAGTTGTGACAGAAGTTTAAATTTTATAAAAGAACTGCATAGGGTGGTTTATTTTTATTATTGTCATTTTTATTTTAAGTTGTATGTCATCAATCAGTAATAGTGAAATGTGTGGCAGTGCTTTTCAAGAGGATGTACAATCTTGACTCTTAATTAGGGTTTTAATTGATTTTGGTTGAATTATGAAAAAGTGATAATAAGCAATTAGTATTTTTAAGCACCATATATAAGTGCAATGTGTTATGTGAAAGGTGAAGAAGTCTTGTTGATGAAAGTACTTAACCCTGGCAATTTTGCGAATAAAGTGCAGTATTGACAATATTGGATTTGTTTCTAGTTCCAGTTGTTCCTCAGGATTTTGAAAAAAGCATAACTAACTAAAGAAATTCAGTCTTATTTTTTTTCTTTCATTGCAGAAATAAGTTTTGCCCAAGGCTTAATGTACAAAGTTGACAAAAAAGTAGTTTTCAAATAAACTCAGAAGATAAATGCTT
Organism: Protopterus annectens; assembly: GCF_019279795.1. Lineage (NCBI taxonomy): Eukaryota > Metazoa > Chordata > Ceratodontiformes > Protopteridae > Protopterus > Protopterus annectens. The sequence goes on from NC_056735.1 coordinate 1,142,642,345, forward strand.
GCAAAGATACTTGAATCATATCTTAGAATAGTGTCTGCCTCCCTGTCAGAAGAGAAAAACAAATATAGTCACCTTCTAGGTATCCCTCTGATGTTAGGTTGGGACAAAAGTGAATGAATAAATGACCTTGGTCACATATTTCAATTTGCTGCTGTCACACATCATACAGCTTGGACTTTCAACCCCACACCTAAAAGACAGCTACATTCTGTGTATCCATCTGACAACCAGAATATTGTAACATGTTTTAAACTGATCTCCAATATATCTTTATCAAGGTATCTATCTTATATATATATATATATATATATATAGGGTCTACTTCTAATTACCAAAATAAATCAAGATATCAACACTGAATGTTCACTTAAACGAATGTTCACATCACTGGAATTTTAAACTGGGAATGGAGGCAGGTGGCCAAAATCCAACAAACGCACTGAAGTATGTCAAACCCAGCCAGGTGGGGGGCTTCACCCACCACACCTTTCCAACTATATATACCAACTCCAAGATCGCACTATAGTGGGGAAAAGGGCAAATTTCCCCATGTTGGTCAACTGCCTCCTTTCCCGGTTTAAAATTCCGGTGATGTGAATGTTCTTTTAAGCATTTATGTGAACGTTTGGTGTTGTCGTCTCAATCTAGCGAGATTCGGGTAAGTGGTATTTCGGTAATTAGTAGACCCATATATATATATATATATATATATATATATATATATATATATATATATGTATATATAAAATTCAATATGCCTGCTTACCCTTACCTCCCAAAATTAGCCACCTGTTTATACGTCTGATATGCGATTGTGAGAAAAGAAAAACAATTATCACAGTAGTGTTTTCCATCCTCTTGCTCATATACAGTACACTGCCCCTACACAAGCTATAGTGGTGTATGTGAATATCTCTGAGGAATTACTGAGTGAAAAGTTAAAGAAACAATGACCACACTGTCACAGCCCCACAAAAGCCACAGTGGTTCATAGGTTAGCACTAGGAAAACTGCTCCCATGGGCCATTTTAAGTCTAGCCAATTACACCATGTAAGAATCAAACTCTGTACTTTGTGTCTGTAAGGTAAACACTTTTTTTTTCTTTCCATACATCTGGGGTTTAATTGTGAGAAAAACTTAACAAAGACTACATTTTCCTTGGTCTCAAGAAAGTTATGACCTTCTGTGCATACCTCTGAGTTTTGATTGCAAGGAAAATTTAAGAAATAATAATCTCACTGCTCCCAGCCCCACCCACCCCCACACATAAGCTATTGCAACCTTTTGTGGATATCTCTGAGCATGACCATTTGTAGAACAGGTGGCTCCAAGGCAGAAGCTCTCAATAACCTTGTACCAAACTTTACTTCTACAACCCAAGTTGTGGGCACTGCCAGAATGTAGGTGATACATTATATGTCTTATTTTTGATAGATAATCACTTGTAGTTTATGGATCACTATGATTATGCACTGAATTTGGGAAAAAGGCATGCTTGTTAAGCAGCCATTCTGACATTAGAAAGGTGCTTAACAAGCTTTTATTAAGTACCCTTTACTACTGTTAAGCTTTAGTCATACACTAAAGCATTAACAGATATCAGCGGTCACCATAAAAATGCAATGGGAAGCTGTTAAATATTTCATTTGGAATCTGACTGAATGTTTAACAGTCTGAATGAAGTGTTTAACACCCTCCCACTGCCTTTCTGTGATGGTTTCTCTCTGTGTGGCAACAGTAAGTGTGTAACAGCATTAATTCTCTTTTTTCTCTAACTTTTGAATATATGGCTACTGGATCACATACCATACAGGTGCAACATTAGTTTTATTTGTACATTTCTATAAAATTTTTGTGCAGTCATTCCAAATATAACTCATATTTACAGTACATGCATTTTGTGTCAAAGAGATGCTTGTATTATGGTAGTAGATAGCTAAATAAATAGCTTTTGCCTTCCTAGTCTTCATCAGCTTCCGGCACTTCTGATACCTCATATAGGCAAGAATGTAAAAAATAGATAAGACTCAAGCAAATGTATTACCTCCAATCTATAAAACTTGCGTAACATTTTGAATGTGCAAAAGAATTATTGTTCTAATTTCTACTTGCCAACTACCAAATACTTTGTCATTTTAATGACCGCATGTCTTAAAAAGTATTTCTGCATTCCATCTACAGAACAAACCAGTATTTGACACTGACATATATTTCATTATTGTTTATTATTATGTTGTTCAAACCAGTTAAAGTCATACATATTTCAAGCTTCTCCACACTCCATGTCTTTCTGTGCTCTAATATCTTGCTCTTCTAAACTACTGCTGCATATCTCAGCTTTCCTTTTTTCTCCCTCAAGACTTCTTTCCTTGTATACAATATTTTTTCGTTTGCTTTCCTGTTATACACCTTCCAGTACCTCTTTCATGTCCTCCACAATCTCTTTACATGGGCCTCACTTATCTCTAACCATTCTACATCTTTTTTTTTTTGGGGGGGGGGGGGAGTGTCAGCAATACACTCCATAATCATCCTCTTACCTTTCCTTAAGCTTCTTTCTTTGAGTACTCATCTTTCTCCTCTATTCTTTACTGTTTTTCTTCCATATTGCTGCTAGACATCCATTATCCTTTTTTGCTCGTGTACACACTTCTTTCTTTTCTCTTTCCATTCACCACACTAGGAATCTGCAGCTACTGCTAAAAGTCTCACTTTTCTAATAGAAATACATCCCTTCACTGCTCAGTAGACAATTTCCCTGTACTCATCTTCCACAGTTGTTCACATACCTTGTCCCCTTTAATTTTTATTTTAGATTCTCCATCTCCCTTCCTTCCATTTCCTCACCTGATGGTTTTCTACAGCCTGTCCTATGCTCCCCATCTTCCCATTCTTTCCTCTTTCACACACTCTACTATCTTCTCCATCCTCCTACATATTTCATTGCAGTCTCCTTCTATACTTCCCTTTCCTCGTTCAGTTTATTTACTACAATGGCATGCACATAGTCCTGTTTTTTTCATTATTTATCCTAGGTCTCCTGTTCCAGACTGTCTTTGGTAGCTTCCCAGTTACCACCTCCTTCCCATCTACAGGGATGTATACTGTAAAGTAAACTTTCAGCAGCATGTCTTGTTTAATCACTATTACCTTCCCTGTCAAAGTTAGCAGAGAGCCTTCCTACAACTACTTAGCTTTGTTACCATATTAATATCCACTCATAATTAATCTGTACAGCAGTCTGAGCTGTATCTTTCCTTGCGATGGTACTTTCTCCAACCCTATCAGACTTAAATTCTGCTCACTCTATCAACATTGATGTGGCACTTTCACCCCTGATATAGCTAATCTACTTCAACATCGCAAGGAGATTCTACTACACACTGTGTACTTCCCAACACTTGCCATCACCACTTTCACAGTCAATATAAAAAGAAGACAGAATAGCAGGCATATGTTCTTGATAACTTTAGCCAGATGAAAGGCATTTGACAGGTACCCATTTACCATCACCCAGCACTGAGGCATTTTATATGCAATAGCCACCTACAGTATATACTGAACTTTTAAGTCCTAACCCAAAGCTTTTCATTACCCTTTCCAAGCACTACCACTCCACCAAATAATAGGCCTTCTGTGTAGCATTTAATGGCATCATCCTGTTCCCGCATCTCTCTCTCTCTCTCACACACACACACACACACACACACACACCCTTCTATTTCATACAGTGAGCTCTCCTTCAGTGTTCCACTAGTCTCCTCCAGTTCACAGAAACAGTTTTACTTCGCCATCTCTGGAGACATAAAGGGATAAAGCACTGGCTATTGTCCAGGAGACCTGAATTTGACTAGTGATTTGAATACCTAAAGGAATTGAGCAGGTGGGATGGGAGTGAGCATTCACTGCCAGCTTACTCACCCCAGAGGAGGGAGGGAGAGAGGTTGCTATGGCTCACCACTTAGGTGATACCTAACTGGAGTGCTAGGTGTTGCACCCATGAAACATTAACCTATATGCATGAACTGCTATGTACATATGCATACAGCTGAGTGAGGCAGTATATACGGCAGCTCAGGGAGCTGTCATGATAGTGGAGGGATAGGCCGCTCCACAGTCCTGCCCCCTGCCACATGACTTTTGCCACTTGGGAATGAATAGGCCAATCAGGCTGTCCAGGCTGGAAAGAATGGGACACAGCACTAACCCCATGGAATGAAAGGGCTGGCTCGGTGATCAGGCAAACTATACGGAGAAAAAAAAATGGTGCTTTTTTTTCTTCCACCCCTACAACCTTCAACACTCTTCACTCTTCACACTTGTTTACAAATATAAGCAGCAAAACCATACCCTTTGATTATACTAGTATCAAGGCCTGACACATGCTGCTACTTTCCTTCAGACATCTCGTTATACACATACCTGAGAGCTAACCTATACATCTCACACTACAGGTAACCTGTCCTCCTTGCTACTTTTCTTCTCTGACTGTCTAAAGGCTCTTTCTTGCTTCACTGAAGTAATGTCTCTATCACTCTAGCTTGGTTGGTTCCAATTCTGCAATCCTCTCCCATCTCTTCACTTTGTGCACACATTTTCTAGACCTACTGTGCCACTACTGGTGTGTAAATCTGTCTGATACTCATTATGTACCTCCTGTAATCTGTCTAGTCTGTGTTACCCTCTAAAACTTTCTTGAGATAATACCATTAATTGTTTGTTAGCTCATTCCACTTTGACTGCCTTTTGGTAAATAATCCAATGACTTTCACATCTTCCAACCTCCAGTCTTTATCCAACATGTTTCTGCCATTTCCTACCTTGTTCTATCATCTGCCTTTTGTTCAACATTCTCCAGAATTATCTTCAAGTCTTTCATGTTTAACTCTCTCATCTTCTGCCAGTTCCTCAGTTACTTTTTACACATACTACTTATTTAATTTTCTTACTGCACTCTCCTTCTCCTACATACACATTTCTCACCAGACTGAGTTTATTTCCATCTCACCATTCACCCATGTTGTCTTCTTCTCTTATCCACCATACTTTTTCCATGTTTTTCGCCTACCATGTACTTTTTATTTGTTGACTAAATGAGCATACTAGGTGAAAATATTTTTTCCTACTGGTCAAAATATGAGCAATGTTTAAACCAGGGGTATACATTCCAGGTCAAGATAAGTTATCATCACTAATTATTTAACAAAAAGTACAATATTAACCCCTTTATCAGCTTTTATTATTAATTTATCCATTTTACAATCCTGTTCCAATCTCATCAAGGCATACCTTTGAGTTTTAGATAGGTTAAAAAGAATATAACATGTATCTACAAACATATGTTTAATCCTATGTATTAGCAATTGCTCATACACATCAATATGGGGTTAAATGCTTTTGTACAAAAAAGTAGAAGCTAATAATTAATTAATTAGTAATTAATTTAGACAAATAATCATTTGCATCTTTGGCAAAACTTTACACTGCAGAAAGAAAGACATATCCGCCAATTAAACTGAAAACGAATTCTGCTAACTGACTTGGCCATTATTAGTTTGTGCAGTGTTATCAACCTGTTAACAGAAAAAATATAGTAACCTTAACTATCTAATGAAAGGTTAAATATCCACAAGAATTTCCCAAAGTCTAAGCTCTACTGCTGGTACAATCCTCAGTTTCTTTTCCAAAACATTACACTGTTCATCAGTTAATAAACAAGAATACAAATTTATTGTTTGTAAAGAGTTGTTGACTATAGGTTTCACATGCACCAATCTCTTTGGAAATAAACTTTGGCCCACAATCTGAATGAAATACTAAATAACTTACCTCTGTGGCTTTTTTGCTGCCTGACACTGATTTTTGACATTATCAGCTCTTTTATTCTTTTTTTCAACCATTTTGGTATGTTGTAATTCTTCAAAAGCTGAATCACCATTCATGCCCAACTGCATGTATGATAAGCCCATTATTTCATTACAATACGATGAATACTCAGTAGCCACACAGGAAGATTCTGTCTCAGTGGAGCCATACAAGACTGAATGATGACTCACCCTGTCTATGTAGCCCACACTTCTTCAATTGGTAATATGTTGATTTAGCAAACTCCCATTTAAAGATACACAATGCTCAAAATCCTGATTGATTTTACTTTGTTATATTTTTAAGAATAAGCTGCTCGATCTTAGCAAGCTTCAGGTTAAGTTCATCAATCTTTGTGAAAAAGCGTGAGGTTATAAAACAGATTTCAGCTGGCATTGCAGTTCTTGTATATCATTTGTATACATATGTCTCAACCTGTTATTACGAGAAATCTGGGCAAAGCCTAAAATAATGGGGGGGCAAAGGCCCAAAAAGTGGGGAAGATTTTAAATATTGCTGTAATAAACTTAGAAAGTTGCTAGAATAAATGTGTTTTCTAAAGAATTTGAAGTCTGAAATTCAAATGTATGTCATTATCTAGTGACTCCAATCCTCAGCAATTTGCCAGAAAATCAAACATTTTATGAGGAACAGACCAAAAATATGAAGCAAAAATCTAGAGAGTTGAGTGGTATTGCTTGTGTATCATACATAACATGTTATGAAATCGCTTAATGGTAACTTAGAGAGCGAGATAGAGAGTCCATTTAATATGAAATGGACTTCCATTAGATGTAAACCAAAGTTGCACCGTGAACATCTTTAAGATTAAAGGATAGAAAAAACAAATGCACCCCTGGTCTGGCCCTTCATCTCCATACAGTAAGGGGATAAAAGTAGGTAGTACTTATTCATGTTTTAGGGTAATGACAAACTGGAGTTCCGAAGCTTGGCTAAAAATGGACTTCCTGATCAATAGTTTAGTATGAAACAATGAGATGGAAGCTAAGTAGAACACAGTCTGCCCAAATTCTACTACCAGCTCCATTAAGAATTTGATCTGTTATGTCTGGATTGATGACTCTCTTTTCAGTTTTAACCCTTATTCCTTTTTTTTTATTCTACAATGCAGAAAAAATATTCAGTCTCCCTCCCCTGTTTTGCCTCATCCATTGAAAAAGTTATCTCCATCTTCCAGTTTTATCAGTCTCCACATAATCTCTACAAGCCTCTTCCCTTTAGTTACTACAGCATTTATCTCTGCTGTCTATTTTTCTTTATCTTATCGTATAGCCTTTCCAAACTGTCACAGAATAGCACATCAATAGTCTCATTATATTCCTGTCTTATCCCTACTCTGTCCTTGACATGCATTCAAAAAAGATCTACAAAAACAACTACAGGATGAAGGCAGGTGTAATTGCTTCAAAGACAAAGGCTAATATATCCCAGACCGTGACATTTTCTTCTCTTTCTTTAATAAAATGTTGCAAAGCAATCCACTGTATATATTGTACACATCATACTACATGTTCATTTTTATATTTGGGGTTTATGTTTGGAAGAGTATAACCAGTTAATGTTTATATCCCCTAGGATTATTGTGTCACATTTTGTGTCATGTTTTGTGTATGTTGTTATCCAATACAGTAGATTTTCTATAATTATGTGTAGATGAATTTGGGGGAATATTGACAGTAACTACTTGAAGCTGTGAAAAGTAGAAACAGATTTACTAATTATTTCAGTTTTGATAAAGGAAAGAATTTTTTATTTGTAAGTGATCTGAATATAACATACAGAAACCTCCTCTTAGTCTCTCTGTCATCACATTTCCACATACAGCATTAACTATTTTACTTCATTAATACTATTAAATTTTGCTTTACACATTTGCATTAATGTGCATCATTTCCTGAAACCAGACTACCTGACAGTACACTGAGATGCCCTGGTCACTGCTGAAAACAGCTTTCCACCCTTAAGGAAGGACAGGGGTGTTAGTGTCTTACCAGACATGACTGCTTGCAAGTTTGAGGCTACTGGCATCTAAATGCTAAGGAAAGTATTTTGCCAATTAAATCTAGAGCAGGGTTTTGCACAGCTGAACTAAGTCCTTCTGTGGAAAAATCAGAACCATGTCACGACTTCAGTCTCTGATTTGTCTGTCCAGTGTAAAAACTTCTCAGACAGATAACTATATTTTTATGGAATTACAAAAATGGTGGTGCTGCGGTAGCGTTGTCGCCTCACAGTTAGATGTTGCACGTTCGATTCTCAGTTAGAGCATCTTCTGTGTGTCGACATGCTTGAATGGGCATTCCCTCGTTGAAGGTTGTGCGTTAGGCCTGGCAAGCCAGCACGTAAAAATCTACTGCCAATCATTAACGGATCAGAGTTCCGCTGTGGTGACCCCTAACCGGGAAAAGCCGAAAGACAGAAAACAAAAAATGACTCTCCAGGAGTTGGATACAAAATGACTGTTGCAGGAGAAGAAAAAGTGGCTACAGTCTGTGGGTGAAGAAAGATACTTAGTTTGAATAGATGTCATTCAAAATTGTTTTCATCAGGATTAACATTCATGTTTTGTATTTGCACTTTTATATTGACTATGGCATTCAACTCCACAAGCAATTATCTTGATTAGCCCAAAAGAACGTCAACAGTATGATTATCATCAACAGCAGCAGCAAAAACGTTGATTATCATCAACAGCAGCAGCAAAAACAAAATGGGGTTTGAAATCTTTCACTAACACAAAAGATGCTGCAAACTAACCAGTTATAATCAGAACAAGGCCTTCTTAGAAATGTACTACAGAACTGAACCTTTTTTAATAAAACAGTAGAGTACATTTGAGACATTGTTTCCTTGTGACATAATTAAGCCTTTAAATTAACCCCAAATACCATTGAAACAACTCTGATCAGACTTGCAAACATTTCTACTCAGCTGCTTGAAAAACACAGTCTTGTTTTATTCTCTGAGCAACAAATGTAACATGTAGTTCATGTTTTTTTCCTACAGCAGAACCTTACACATTCTAATTTAACAAGACTATGATGAATATATTCTGCTGTTCAAATAACTATTTTATTTGGTATGTAGTGTGCAAATCTGTACAGTATAATAAGTTATATATACAGTGTTCTGTACATCCTAGGAAAGTGACATTTAGTGGTTAATTTCTGCTTCCATAAAATCTACTTTTCTTGAGCTTACTCTCATGTTCCTCTTTTTTATCAGTACTGCTCATTCATTTTTCAGTATTAACTTCATCCTTTTTGGGTCATAGAGATAGCAGAGGCCTGTCCTAGTAGTCAGAGGATGTAAAGCAGAGAATCAGTCCTGGATTGTGTGCCAGTTTATTGCAGAGCACTATAACTGGAAGACAGGGTTCTTTCATAGGTAATAGATCAAAATAGTGGCTTCTTCAGTCTGATGCTACATTTGTTTGGACAATGGCATTCATTTTTGCCTTCCTTAATATATACATGAAGTGGTAACACTTGCTGAAAGTAATTTTAAGTCAAGTTAAGAAAACATGATAAGTTGCATTGGCATGACAAATGATTCAAAAGTTCACGGTACCATCTTCTTACTTAGAATACAAAGCATTGAAAACCAGGCTGTACATGGCTATACATCCTTTGCCAGGAACAGTAATCTAGAACACATACTTTACTTTCATGCACACAAAATAGATTAGGCATAACACTAAACTGTCACACGATGTGTATGTAACAGTATACTTCAGATGAAATCAGTTCTAGAAGGAAAGTGTAGTTGTTATTTTGATTACATGGATTAGGAAGCCAACTAGTAACACAAAAAAACATGGATTACATGGATTAGGATGCCAACTAGTAACACGTGAACCACTTGCCAAATAGAGTTCTGTTCCTAACAACCTCAGGAATTTAAAACTGGAAACCTTTTTTTAAACTGATATACCACAGTTACTTGTATTAATTAATCACTTGCCTTAAACATCCTCCATGTTGTTTGCTGTTGCCTTTCCTGAAGCATTGTGCTACCCGTTCAACATAAACCCTTGTGATTCAGTCACAGAAGCCTTTGTGTATTTAAAAAAAGAATACATTTTTATCTTTCCCAGGTGTCAGCAAATATTTTGCCAGTGAGCAATCATTTCCAGCTCTGTTACCCTGCATAAGGAGCACTTCCATCTTCATTAACATTATGTGTTAAGGTGATGCTGCATCTGGTTTTTTTTTTGTGATTTAGGCTGTCTTTTCCAATCACCAATTCTCACTTCTGTATCACATCAAATACCTGTTCCTTACAGACTGAAGACAATATCTGACAATTATTTACTTACTTTCACCCTTTATTTAACAATGGACAGTGAATCTGACAGATCTAGTACTAATAATGGTGGTAATGGTGTTCTCCCCTTCCCCACTTCTATGATCCAAGAATAGGTTTTCAAAAAACAAAGGATTTCTTAGAATATAGAGTACAAGGTACAGATCAAACCTAAGGAAGTGGCAAGACAGTGAGTAGAGTGACAAATGAAGAAACATTTCTGTCCAACTCCAGTTAGTGACGTCTCCAATCTTCTTAGAATGGAGTATTTGTGCATTTTTTTTTTTTATTTGGACAAGGATATTACTGCAAATACAGCATTAAATACAATAAATGGTAAATTAAAGAGAGATATATAGGGGGAATAATGACCTCACTTGAGTAGTTGTCTTTCCTTTTGAGTAACAAATGTAGGTCATACCAACAACTCTGGTGACATGTTGCTCAAAGATAAGCTCATTATCAATTAAAGGGCGCATAGGTACCTATTAACTTGATCCATTTTTTTAGTGTCTGACCCCCACTGTAGTGGTCATCTGAGGCCATTTCTTATCAGAGGACACAGTACTACACTTTTTAATGTTAAATGCTTGGCCAATATTTGCACAGCAGGTGTGACTGTTGTGCAACCCGTTGTGCAGAGAAGAGGTATCTGATGGGGAAAGAATGAAGCTAAACAGTTGTCAATCACTGGTAAAACTAGTAAGTTATATACAATGTACAGGCTGTCATTCTGAAAATTGATTCCAAGATTCCCAGTAGCATGAGAGGAAATGTAAGAAAGCACAGTTCCATGGACTCACAAAAGGAAACTTTTTTAAGCACCCCCCCCCAGTGTGGGAGTTTCACCCCCACAGTCCCTATGCCCCATTTATCACCCTTGAGGTAGCTGCTTGTCAGGCAAAGGGGTGCAGTATGTTCACAGAATTACTGGTTCACAAAGTTAGCTATGATCAACCAGGAATCAATAAGCTATTTTTTTTTTCATGAAACCCTTATAATTCCCCTTATTATTAGCCTGCTTATTTGAAAAGAAAAAAAGACACAGAGTTGTCCAAGAATCAAACCTCGTCATCCACCACCAGTAATTCTTCCAGGCTTAGAGAGACAGTGGCCTCCTCTAACCCACTGTGTCTTACAGGAAAGCCACTTATCAGTCCTTCAATTAATGTATTCTTTAATACTTAGAAAGGGGCCTTATGCATAGGTGAACTAGGCAACCTCCTACGGTGCTGTTCCTTTAGGGGTGCTCTTTCTCTGTTTGTTTATTTTTTGATTCATTGCTCTAAAAAATAAATAAATACTTAAAGCATATCTGCTGAAAAGAAAATGATCCCATGGACAATATTTCTGGCCTTTTGATTTGTGTGGGGATGAGGGGAATGGTATGGCGAGAAGTGTACACTAATTTTACAGTAATATTGGGAGTGGTCAGTCAAACAGGACAATACTTCTGGTTTTGTGATTTGAGTGGGCAGTTGTGGTGAGGGGAATGATGTGGTTAGAAGTGTTCTTACTCTTTTTTTACAATAACATTGACAGTGATGAAATATTTTCAGCAATATTTTTCTGTCTTTGTGATTTGTATGAAGCAGCTTGGATTGGAATACTTTAATTTGTGGCAACTTGTTTATGTGGACTGTAGATGTGAAATAATATTACATAGTCATCAGACATCATGGCTATAACTGCTGGGTGAGGGTCGGGTTGGTTGGACTTCTTGTTTTTGCTCAGGTTAGAAAGTCAGCATCTTGCTTTGAAGGACAAGTGTGCTTTTGTGAGAATTAAGATGGAATACTTAAATGGACACCTGATATGTACAGAATGAGTAGGCATAATTGCTATAGGTGTCTTTTGTGGAAGAAAATGTCTGTCTGCCTGCAGCTGTTTGCTTATTAGTTTGGCTTTGCATGACTAATTTAAGTGAAGCAACATGTAATATCTTTGTGGCAATAGTTTGTTTAACAGAGGTGAATACATTACACTGCCATTCTCTTGTATTACAATCACATGTCTGAATTGTACTTAGAAGTAGCTATAACTGCTTAATGGGGGTTGATTGATGAAATTAAGCTACCCTTTTGTTAACTACTTAGTTTCAGTTATCTCTCAAAAATAATGTATAAATACATCATAGAAAACACAGACCCTAAGAATTTCTGATGGCACTACACACCAAGACGGTATAAGGAGATTTTGACAGGGGGTTAGTAATCGCCTCTGGTCTGAACCCCACCTAGTCTATAACCAGCCCTGCTTATGGGTGTACACAGAAGGTTATTGTATTTGTGGGGGGTTGGTGACATTGTCATTATTTCTCTAACATTCTTCCCAACACTCAAGAGGTCACTACTTCTTGTGATGAGCTGGGGACAGTGTGGTCATTACTTCTTTAGCTTTAATTACAAACTACAAGGATTTGCATTGAGGGTCACCATAGCTAGTAAAGGAGTACTGTACTGTCTCTGGAAGTATTTAAACATTATTCTTTTCCATTTTTTTGGTTTTTTTTGGATGGGGCATAAGTTAAGGTGTGTTTACCTCTAACTCAAACTCAATGTAATGTGTTTCAATGACTCAATGAGGAACTAAACCCACACATAAGGCTGGAGTTAATACATTACTTACTTACTAAATAATACCGCACTCTGGCGAATGGCGACCAATGACCTGTGGTCCACCCACAAAGTTGGCACCCCTGCCTTGGGACGCCCAATAAGCTTGAATAAGCCTGATGAGCAATATGGAGAGATTCATAACAGAGACATAAAATAAAGATATACAATAAATACAGACAAGACCTCCCCACTGATTTTTGGCCCTATTATTAGTTGCAGATCTCTCCTGCCTCTCACTTCAGGGCCTTTTTTTCTAACTTCATTTGATGAGGATGAGATGAGGGTAAGGCAGTTCACACAGCCTCAAAGCCTACGCGTTAAAGCTCGACAGCACCATAGAACTCACCACCAATCATATGTAAAGAAAGCTCAGACAAGCTCACATAGAAACTGATGTCACAAGATGGGTTGCAACGACAGGCAACACAAACACAGGAGACGAGAGTTGTCCGTGCCATGTCACTCAGGGCCGGTCCCCTGCCCCAGTCAGTTTCTAGTTTCCTCTGTGGTGCCCATCCTGATGTGGCTCTCTGAATTTCTTTGACTGGGAAAAACATGGGGGATTCAATTGACTGGCCACCACACACACTGCACACTCCATACTACACATCCACACTCCATCAGACACAGACATCCTCCAGAAAAAAATCAGGAAAACCATAGCCATACCCTAACTTTGGGAAAAAGATATCCCTTATTACTAAACATACCCATTCGGAAATTAAACACACGGTCCTCGTCCACAGGGACCTGAAGACCACAGTTAACTAGACGACACTAATTTTGACAGACACCCAGGAAGGACCTACCTCAGACCTTCCTGACTTTGCACTTTACCTCCCACATTGCCATTCTTACCATTCTACCCTGATCAGGAAGACACCAGTATTCAATCATTCAGAGGAAACCACTTAGACAAATGAAAGTCCCCATCAGACATTCGAATGAGTACAAGCAGTTTGAAAGACCCCAAAGACCCCGGTGCCTCAGTTGGAAAAGCCCAAAAGCTCCTCACCAAAGAATAAAAGGCTCAAACATATGTCATATGATGCTCGACTGAACTGGCCTGCTCAGAGCTCTAGGTGCGACATACAAGGCCCATTAATGTCTGCTACCCTGACATACAAGGCCATGTCCCACCAAATCCTGAAATCGACACCACCCTCAAAAATCCCCCCGAGAATAAACAAATAACAGACGAGACTTAAACTTCACAGAGATATAAATAGGGAAGATAGGAGGGACAGATGCATCACCCAGAGACTCCCTCCTTCTGTGGAAGAGAATGACTCCTGTGTGGGAGAGAAGATGACACTGACACAAAGAAAGAGAAATCTTGACACATGGACACAGAGGCACAACTAACTATCAAGTATACAGCTCTCATCAGGGTACCAGTGAGCCATTAACACTCTCTAGGCTTTTTTTTGTTTATTTAGATATATAGCCTGCAATAGCTACACAAGCCTAAATACTGACCACTGAATCTATAAACCTATGCTAGTATGAACCTATGAACTAATGAACACTGTTATATTCTCACCTTTGAGCCCAGATTTGAGTACCTTAAATACAAACTACTGTTACATATATATATACCATTATAAATAACTTATGGAGAATGAATCAAACCTTTTGTATATATATATATAGTTTATATATATATATATATATATATATATATATTATATATATATATATATATATATATATATATATATATATATATATATATATATATATATATATATATACACATATATACAATTATATATACACATATATATGTATATATATATATATATGGAAGAATATACAAGTGTGGTAGGTTGTTAGAATGTGTTTATTTCAAACATGAGCATGCTGTATATACAGTTGATAGTAGCACGTGAAAGTAAGGTTTGAGTAATATGACTGTAGCAAAATAAGAACCATGTGAATGTGCAATTGAATATTGAGTGTTAATGTGTGTGGGGGTAAATATTTGTCTAAATGCATCTCAGAGCATCTGAAAATATCATGGCTTCTGCGTACCTAGAGGTTCACAGTCCCTGGCTTAATACAGTTATTTCCACTGCAGGTATTACAGTGTAGTCTTGGTCTTCAGGGATGTGTTGAAAGGATGCAGGGAAAAAATTGGAAGTCTAATACTAAATTTCTTTCTTTGATCGAGTTTTTTTTGTTCAGGAATCACTGGAATAAAAGGTTGTTTAAAAACTCTAAAATGAATCTCAGAGCATATAGAGACCTCATGGCTTCCCCTGACTTAATACAGTTAGTTCCACTGCTGTTATTACAGTGTAGACTTGGATGCAAGAGAAACACAAAGTGAGTATGGCTAATTTTTTTTCATTTCTTTGATCATTTTTTTTTGGGCAATCCCTAAATGAAAAGGTTGTTTAAAAAAAAACTCTAAAATTCTGAAATGCACCTTAGAGTCTCTAGAACTCCCTTGGCTTTTGGGGGCCTTGCGGTTCCCAGATCGCCAGCTTAATGCAGTTGCTTCCTTCACAGTTAACATAGTGCAATCTTTCTTAGATAGAATATGTTGAATGAATGAATGAATAACTGCAGGAAAAAACTGAAGAATAATACAGAATAAAGAGAAAAAGGAAGGAAGAAGAAATAATCATGATAATGTGAGCAGGTGGGTCTATATTAGATCACCGATCGCTGAAAGAAGCAAACGATGATTAATCGACCCTATGTAAGTGAAAGCTTACAATCTCAAACTGTCAGAACAGCGATTTTTTTCCTAGGGAAAAAAATCACTGTTCCAAAACACATACACACAACACAAGCACACCATACAAACAGCAATCCACACACATACATCTAAAATTTTACAACTAACCCTACACTAAACTATACGCACACCACTAACTATCCACTTACCATAATCCAAACCCTAACCCTAAGGTCCGTCACTATCGCACACTCACCTCACCCGCTCCCTAACCCTTACGTCCACACAATCGCACACATACCTAACTCGCGCCCTAACCCTAACTCACCTAACCCAGCCTAACCCTCACATCCACACAATTGCACACTTACCTGATCCCGACCCGTAACTTTCCACCACAGCACTGAAAATACCGAAGCAACAGAAACGGACAACCAAATTCTTTCCCTAAGAAAGAATTCGGGTTTCTGTTACTTCGATATTTTCATCTTTCGGTCTGTAGGGTTTGATATTAGAACATTCAAAGGTTTTAAACCTCGATGTTCTAATATATACCCGAGCAGGCTAGGATGGGATAGACAGCAAGAGGGTGGTGAGCGGCACCATAGCGCCTTTCATTTAGGGCACCACATAATCTAAGGCTGGCTTTGCATTGAGCTCATTGAAGTTTGTTTATGATTACTGCAATGGGAATAGCATCAAAGCCTTTAACAATATTCAGATATGCAGCAGTTATTGTAGTTCTAACATATAGCACTGCTATAACTGTCTCAAAAATAAATTACAAGCTTCTAGAACAGGATCTGCCCTTCACAAACCCATACTGTTTCATGTCAAGAAGCAACACATCCTCAATGTTATTCTGCACCACAACACCTAATGACAATCTGCATAGGATGTAAATAAGACTAATAAATGTGTAGTTATCAGAGACTGATTTTGAGCCTTATCCCTTGTGACCTGGCATCAGGGGCAACAAATATGGAGATAGTCATATTCATTATGATATAGGTTGGTATTGCAGGATATGTCTTATAGCACACAGAAAACTCTCAGTGATATTATCAGAGGCCTACTGGGTTTGGTACAGTTTCCTCAGTAAGATCAAGAGGTTCATGCAGTGCTTTACCATCTACAAGAGTGACTTTACTTCTTGAGGCATACAGCTGACATTGAATTTGTTGGGTAAAACATTGGTCATATTGTATAGGTTTGAAACAACAATATTAATGGATTGCAGGACATTATACTCTTGGTATTTACCTTTATTTTTTTAATATGGTTATAGCAGAGTTTGCTGTGGGAAGAAATATCCAGGGAATTGTTATGGCTAGGCTTGCCGATAGCCTAGTACCAACCTATGAACCTATAAAACAACCAAACTATTAAATAAATAAATGAAGGCAAAGGGTATTCACCAGACTGATTTAATGTTAGTGCTTTCGGACGCAATAATATAAAACCTTCTTCAGACAAACATAAAAGAAAAATATGTAAACAAAGTAGTGGTCTCAGTGCCAAGCCAAAAAACTAATAAACCAAAATAAGGCACAGTGAACCCAGCTAAAGGACAAAACTTACTTTAATCCAAACATGTAACAAATGAAAAAAACACATAGCAACTAACGCTGTATAAACACCTTAGGTTAGAGATGAGGAAGTTATGGTGGCAGGTTCTAACTAATGCCTATATGTTTCCAGGGTTGAATGAGTCATGTTCTTTGAAATGTCTGCTTAAATTTAAGTCTTTAGAAAGACACTAATAGTGTTGCATTACATTTATATTCATATATACATTTGTATGGTTTATTATATTAGTTTTAATTTCTATGTTTTTGTATATATATATATATATATGTACCAATGTTTTTTATGGTCCTAAATGGGACAGTTTACTGCATTTATTTATTTTTAGCGAGGGTTTATCTGAAGAAGGTTGCATATTATTGCATCCAAAAGATCTAACATTAAATCAGACTGGTGAATACCCTTGCCTTCATTTATTTATTAAATAAAAAAATGGTTGGTAGTTTCTGTACCACATTCAGTCTAGATTTATTTCCTACTGAGAAGCAATGTTTGCAGGAGACATAGATCCCTTTTGACTAATTTATTTAACCTAAAAATTTAACAAAAATGTTTTTTTTTCTTTTATGAATATTCCCCAAAGTTTTACTTTACTGGGACATTTCTGGAGGTATTCATTTAGGATAGAATATAGCTTATTGAACTTTTCAGCTCAGAATATGTCAGGGACAATGAAGATCAGATCTCAGTCTATGGGGTAAATGGGTTATTAAACACTGGTAATCTAGTAAGCTGCTACTGGATAAGTCACATAATGTTGAGGTATTTTGGTCAACATTTTCATGGGGAATATGATGGTAAAACTTTATTGTACAGGGTGACAGTGGATGTGGACCAAACAGTAGCAATGTTAGTTGGAACAACAAGAATATTATTGTTCCTAGTAAGGTGATTACTATTAAAAAATCCAAAAAACATTTGTAGTATTCAGTATTCAGGCTGCAGATGTCCAATTCAGTAATAGAATATATCAAATCTCCCATAATGACAGTAGGGTCCTTGACTTCTAAAGGATTAATCATGGTCACTATGGGTCACTGATGGGGCATATAGTAAGTGGACATCATTCCACATGTTAATAAGGGTACTTATTATTTGATGACTAACACTCTGACACTGACTATGTTATGAAGATGAAGACACCCCCACTGTCCCATCTGGTCTGAAACACTGATAGATATTAAATCCCAGAAGCTTTGGGGTTATTTCTTCATAAATCATGGGCGGTGCAGTGGTGAAGCAGCTTGTGTTGTCTCCTCACAGAAAGAGGTTCTTCAGTTCAATTCTCGGCTGGGGTGCCTTCTGTGCAAAGTCTGCATGTCCTCCCTGCATTTGTGTGGGTTTCCTCTGTGTGCTCCGGTTTCTTCCCATGTTACAAAGACGTGGGTCTAGAGCGTTTCTCCCTGGGTGTCCGCTGAAAATTAGCCCCCTCCAAGTCAGACTTTCCCGGTAAACAAATGTTAAAATAAAATAAATAAAAATAAAATAAATAAAACAGTTCTCTGTTACAGTGCAGATGTCTACACCCACCAGGACTAGGAAGACCTCTGATTTATTCATCTTCCTAAGACTACAGACACTGCTGAGAGTCAGGTTCACTTCACTGTTTACTGTAGGCTTCAGAAATGAATAGTGAACAATTTGATCTTTCCTAACTAAGGTACAGTGATGGCAGAAAATCTTCTATTCTGAACTAGCACTGCAGAAGTGGTGGGAAGGGCAGTAAAGCCCCTCGCCAGCAAAGCAGGATGATGAGTCATATGCCTTCCAGAAGGTGGACAAGGACTGAATCCCTAGTTAATAGCACTAGTTGAGAAGTCATGTATTCAAACCAGCAATCTTTTTCCTGATTCTAGCTACAATTTTCAATGATGGAAGGCGATCTCTCAGTACCAAAGTGTTTCCTGCTTCTAGATGGTCAAGCAGAGCCTTCTCATTTCATCTTAGCCTCATTCCAGTAAGGAATACATAAGGTGATTTTTCCTCATTAGGACAACAGAAATGTCAAAAATCATTCTGACTGCTCTACAGTTTTTTAGTGTCTTGTCAATAATCCCCAATTTTGGCCCCAGGATAGCAGGTAACACGATTCTTTCCCTTTGTTTTTGCCATATTTGTGGGTGTTGAATCTGTTAATCATAGGTTGGAACTGCATATGACAATCGCACTGTCAGCATATCTTGTACTATTTTTACTTTACTTATTGACAGTACAATTCTTCCATAAAAGTGATTGAAGTTGAACATTACTTTCGCTGACTACAATACATAAAGTTAATCAAAAGATTATCCTAGGCACACAACTGTGCCCTGTCAGTTATGTGTTGCTTTATTTTTCTAATGTATTAAAAAGCCTAGTCTCCTCATATTTTATTGTCTAGCAATAGCTGTTTCTTAATATAGGAACTAAAGATAGCTTTAAAAAAGAACAGGACATCTTGCATTTTAGTAAAGAAACAGCATTGATTTTGTTCCCCAAGTCTGACTTCATCGTTTTTGCATGTTCATATTTCCACATGATTACTTGATGGCAGCATTCATATTCGTGAAATCTGTCTCTGAAATAACAATCAAGAGCACAGACTAAATGCTACTGCGGAATTAGGTGAAGGTGCTGTTTGCACCCACTCCAAAATATCACTGCAAAGTGATTCCACTGCATCCAACCTTTCAATTTGCACTAGCCTGGTTAGCAGATCAGGAATACTGTAACCAGCTGTACTGATACGGTCAAAAAGCTGCATTCCATCTGTCATGCCTCCAATCTCATCTCTCTTTAACCCAAAACTCTCAGCAAGGTGGCGCCATGTTTTCACAACAGCTTTTTCTGTGTTGTATGTGGAACTCAGCATTCTGCTTGTCTTCTCTAAGCAGTCAAAAGGAAGTTCTGTAGGACCAAGACCTGGAATAGAAGACATACTTCATGAGACAAAGGCAGCATTTTTGCAGACACTAAAAAGTAGAACTACATAAACTATTGGTCCACAAAGAAAAACAATCAAATGAACGCTTTAGTATTTCTGCATTTGGTGTAATAATGCCTATGTTTGAATTTTAAAGTTTTGGTGTAGTTTTACCTCCTAGAATTTCTATTATGACAGGCACTTACTTCCCTTTATGTAAATATGCATTCTGATTTTACCCTTGAACCGATCCCATCCAAGCTATACTTCTCACCACTTCGTCCTCCTCTTCTATTTTTCTTTTACTAAAATCCTGTTGATATGTTAAGTTACGCACTTACTTATTAAGCATTACTTCATACAGGTTTTGATACAAAAAGTGCACCTGTGTTTTTTTTTTGTTTTTTTTAAGTGCATCATTTTATTGGCTTTCTTCTATGTTATCTTTAGGCTTTCTGTGCCATTTGTAGGAAGATGGACCATAGAGCAAATGCTGCTTCAGATGAGGCCTCACCAGTATCCTGCAGAGTGCTATCACAATCTCTTTGGAGTAGCAGCAAATTGCTTCTTTAGCATGCCACTATCCTTCTGTCCATTCCAATATACCGCAACACATCTGAGATTTAGAAGGACAACTTTGGACAATACTGAAAAATACTGTCTCAACACCACAGACGCCAACTAAATATTAACTGCTGAAAGGCAAGGAAACACCAGCAATTACCATTAAAAATTTTATAGCTGTCAGACTTCCCATAATTAAATATGCAAAAGTGGCACCGCATTTAGTATCGTCACATCACAGCAAGAGGTTCTCTGGTTTGATTCTTATGGCGTTTATTTCTGGTTTACTTACTATCCATTTGCATGATATCTTATTCACAGAGATGCCAACTAATTGCAGAGTATTCTCTAGTTTACTTACTATCCCTTTGCATGAAATTTCATCCATCCTTCCAACCATCAATTCATCCATCCAGCCATAACCCCCTTTTTCCCATGTTTGGATAGCCTCTAAACTGGCCAGAGGTGTGTGTGTGTGTGTGTGTGTGTGTGTGTGGGGTATGGAAGAACAACCATTACAGGGCCACCCAGCGGTGAAAACATTGGCTCTGGATGATTGTTAGTGTTGAAGTAAGACCAACAAACCCATACGCAAACATGGGGAAAAGGGGTTGCTGACAGAACAGCGTTGGTGTGGTTATATGAGCAGAGTTTAATTCCCATGCACCTAGTATTTATTTTTAAAGATGAAGAGTGTGGGAGTAAGGGGAACAACAGCATTTCATACAAATGTAGTTAACAAAACACAAGTGACATGACCCCTGTCAAACTGACCACTTTGTGTTTAGCTACATGGAAACCACTTTCTTCACTCTACAACACCTGCCAAAATTACACTACTGCTATATCATTTTGACAGGTACACAAAATATTTCAAAAGATCAAGTGTTCTCAATTAAAACCAGTAAGTTCTGCTACAGATGTACAAAAGTATATGCAGTTCATGTCTTAGGTTCATAGTTGTTTACTAGGCTAATCGTCACAAGATCCTTTTGAAGCCTAGCCATGCATCCCAAACTCTGACGAGTTCTGGCACCCTTGATAAGTGTAAGCAGGGGCTTGGAAGGTGAAACATTTACAAGCAGGGAGTAAGGGGGGC
Source organism: Protopterus annectens (assembly GCF_019279795.1). Classification (NCBI taxonomy): domain Eukaryota; kingdom Metazoa; phylum Chordata; order Ceratodontiformes; family Protopteridae; genus Protopterus; species Protopterus annectens. Next base: position 1,142,663,993 of record NC_056735.1, read on the forward strand.
AGACAACACTACTAAAAAATCTGTAAATACAAATGCATGCAATACTGCAATGTTAGACAATTTATTGACACAAGTGTGTGTGTGAGTGTGTAAAAAAGGCAATCTGCAGGATTCAATAAACTCTGTGTAGAGCCTACACAGAGTGTATCTGTGTACACGGCTATGATGTGCTCTTGGCAATGTGCAATGCATATTAATGATGCGTGACACACCTACGTGAGGGTTTGCAGTGCGTCCCAGTGACGTTGGCCGAGAAACCTCATAGAACAACACATATAATTAATCCTTGTACAGGAGAGCACCAACTGTCTCCCCCATACCTCTCAACCTCTTAGAGTAAGAAATCTGTACAAAGCCATGAAATAAAGTGGGGCTAAGGCCGATAAATAGAGACATAGGGATGTATTGCCCTTATAAACTTAGAAAGTTGTTAGAATAAATGGTTATGCATTACCATGCATCTTCTGAAGAGTATGAAGTCCAAAACGAAAATGTTTGTCATTTACTGACTTCCACCCAAAATGATTATTACAAAACCACAAAGTTTATGAGGAACACCAGAAATATTTATGCCAAAACCCTGGTAAAAATGCCAGAACTAGTTATATCTGTATAGTTTGGCTTTCCTCTTATTTTTTTTTTTTAATTTTTCCATGTGTGCACTGCGTCACATCATTTGGCTATGCTTACCTCATTTGCGCAACAACCACCCATGTATCAGACATGACTCAGACACCCAAAAATAGAAACCAGAAGCTTTCAATTGCTATTGCTCAGCACTGCTGGGCATCACGCAAAACTGGTAAGCGGGCTTGCGCTATGTTCTACCATCAGCTTAACAATGAATACTAAGATATGTGAAGACATGTAACACATCCTGTGGTGACATGTGTTGAGTGTTGGACTGGAGTGCAGATGGTCCTGGGTTCTAGTCCAGGTTATGCAAATTTTGTTTACACTGTTGTGGCATTGCAGCTTATACAAATGAAGTGGTACTCTAATGAAATAACCAGGGAATTGTATTGGTTGAAAGTTATTTTCTGATACATTTGAAAAAGGTGTGCACCACTTAGCATTGCACAAACCAATACACTTGTTTTACTGTGTTTACACGATAGTAAGTGGTGTGCACCTTTTTTTAAAGGACCAAAATGTATACAGTGTGCACTCTCAGTAAGTGTAATTGGCAGGAAAACATGATATTTAAATGTGAATTGGTGGGAATTGCACTTTAGACATTAAGCTTGAACTTGTGCAGATATGTCAGATGTAGGTGAGGGTGTGCGATTCAGAGCACAGTGCTGGGGTGTCCTGGAGTCCGGGGTCTTTACTGGGCTCCTGGTTAAAGATCATGGGCCCCGCCTGATGCAGGAAAACTATACCAGCTCGCAAAACAGGCATGCTAATTACTGTTATCAATGAAAAACCTCCCTCTGTTAGCAACTCTGAAATCCTTATCACTAAACTACACCTTAATACGCACAAATCCATTAATATTATTTGCACCGACCTTCCTCCTGGAAATAATATTAACACACTAGAAGAAATTCTTAATTGGCTCTCTATTACATACCTACAAGAAATCATACTACTAGGTGATGTCAATATAGACTAGAAAACCTGCTCCTCAGGAGTCCCACCCTCCCTCCTAAATGTCAATGGCTTCTCACAAACCATTAACACCCCAACCAGAACAAACAAATCTAACAATAAAGAAAGCATAGTGGATTGGATTCGGATTAACAGTCACAACCAAAATTACATAGTAGGAACACTGCCTGATGACTTAAGTGACCGTGCCCTCACCTATTTAATAAGACATAAAAGCCCTACACCTCACCTTACTAAATATAAACAAATCAGAACAACTAGAAACTTTAACCCTGAATTACAAACTACAAATTGGTCTCCTCTTAAACTTCTGCCACTAGATGACGCTGTTGCATACTTCAACTCAAAATTCCTATCTATACTAGACTCTCATGCCCCTTTAAGATCTGTTAGAATTCACTCAAAACAAGCCCCTTGACTCTCAAAAGACACACGGCATAAAATAATTATGAAAAATAAGCTTTGGACCAAATACCATAGCACCAAAGATCCCAGCGACCATCTTAAATTTAGACAAATAAGAAACATTACAAAAAAAGCCGTACTTCTAGACAAAAGAAATTACTACTGCCACCTAAAACAAACTAACCAGCTAAACCCACAAAAGTTTTGAGCCGGCCACTCGACACCCCACACCCCTTAAACTCTTCCCATAACAACCCAAAACAAACAGCTGATGCCTTTAATACATTATTCACTGAAACTGTCGGGTCTCCATCTAAACAACTAGCACCTGATATATCTTCTCAGTCCACCTCCCCTTCCACTTATATTTCCCGATTACAACTTCAACCTGTACCCACATCCCTCATCTGCTCTCTTCTCCACAAACTTAAACCCTCCTTCCCATCTGCTGACCTTCTACCCCCCCCCCAATAACTACAAACTGCTGCCAAACACTGGCCTATCCTATTTCCATTCTGATTAACATAACCATTACCGAAGGCTACATTCCCTCAATCTAGAAAATCTCACATATCATTCGCCTCCATAAAGGTGGTGGCTCAATAGAGCTTTCTAACTACCGACCCACAGCCCTTCTCTCTCCCCTTGCTAAAATAATGGAAAAATGTATCCAAAAACAGCTTCTTAAACACTTGTTAAATAACCTCTTATCCAACTGTCAGCATGGTTTCAGACCCTTCCATAGCACCACTTCTGCCCTCCTTTCCTTCACTGACTGCATCAACAAAAATCGGAACAATAATATCCTCACCTCTGTTCTCTTCATTGACCTATCCAAAGCCTTCGATATGGTCAATCACCAGATTGTAATAAATTTACTGAAAACATTAGCCTTACACTCTAGTGCCATAAATTGGTTCCACTCCTACCTTCAAAATAGACAACAGGCAGTACTCTGGCATAATAACTTATCCAACCACCTCCTCATTTTCCTAGGAGTTCCCCAAGGCTCTATTTTTGGCCCCCTTCTGTTTTCTATTTGTATTAATGATCTGCAAACTAGTATTCCCTTAAATACCTGTATACAATATGCTGACAATTCTACGCTGATCTGTTCTGCCTCATCTGCCTCTGAACTACACTCTATCACCCAGCAGACTTTTCTAACCGCAGAAACTCGGTTCCTTAAATGATGTCTATTCTTAAACCCTAAAAAAAAAAAAAAAAATTGTTACTTTTCTCCCCCACCCGCAAGTCCCCTCCTCTCAACTTCTCAGTCCTCCTAATGGCACTAGTATATCTCCAGACCCCTCCACTAGGCTCCTGGGAGATGAAATAGATAACAACCTATCCTTTGATTCTCACATAAATAACACTATAAAACAAGTCAACAGAAAACTAGGCTCACTTTATAGACTCAAACCATTCCTTACTCTACTGGCCAGAACCTCCATTGCCCACTCTCATCTGGTTTCAACCCTCCTTTATGCCTCACTTATTTATACTCATCTCTACAAATCTAACCTCAAGAAACTGTCTATTGCCTATAATAGTACTGCCAGATTTGCCTCTGGTTCTACTTTCAGAACTCACCATTGCAAAAATGTAAAGGAATTAGGATGGCTAGAATTGCAAAATCTGATCTTGTTTCATCAACTCTCCTTAGTCCAAAAAATTCTGTACAAGCCTACTAATACCCCTATACTCACTTCCCTTATAACTCCTTACTGCAACCTCAAAAGCCTACGTTCCTCTAACAAACACCTCATAGCAACTTGTAAAGCCAACAACTTGGCAGGTAACTCCTTGTTCTCTAACACTAATGGAAAATCCTGGAACTCTCTTCCTGACAATCTCTCTTCCATCTCCTCTCCTCACTGCTTTAAAATCGAGCTCAAAACTTTCCTTAGAACCCGCTGGCTTTGCCCCTGCATAAACCCTGACTAACATTTCCATCTAGTTCTAGTACTTTCACCTTTTCTGCCTACTAATTTTTAGTCCACAAGTAAACTGAATGTTAGTATGTTAATGTCCTAATTTTTGCACCTGACAGAACTTGATACCATAAATGCTCATTAACTAAAGTGTTATTCTCTGTAATTTCTGTTTATCAATGAAACTATTTTTGGAGCTTTTCTCCCCGGGCCTCCACTGAAAATGGATTCAATATCCAGTTGGAGCAGCCCGGTCAACAAATGTAAAATAAAAATAAAAAATAAAATATCAGTCTGAAGCCTGGGACAGTTTGTCAAGGGTTCTTACCAGTGCGACTGGCATCCTGTGCACTGAGGAACAATGTCATCACCATTATGATGATCTCTGCCAGAGAAAAAGGGATACCCTTGATCAGTGGATCAGGGAGTGTCAAGCAGGGAACACCCCAGAGATGTGTATTATGATTTACATCTAGTATTTGCAAATAGTCAAGCTGAATATGGTAAAAACTGGTATTCATAATAGGTTCATAGGTGGGTACTAAGCTAAATGACCTTGTGAGCCATTTTTAAGCCTGGCCAATTATCCCTTGTGAGACTCAAACCCTGCATCTTGTGTTTGTAATGCAAACACCTTAACCATTAGGCCACCCTCCCAGAATGCTTTTTTCTTTTTCCCTTTTTCCACAGGTGCAGAAGAGAAGGCCTCAAATGTGAAGTCCCCCATGTGAGGCAACTGACCAGGATGCGAGGAGCACGTGGTAAGCAAGCATAATTATATAAAGTACTGTTACTGCAGCCTTAACAGTTATATATGGATTAGTTCTTATATCATACAGTTGTAAGAACTTGGGAATGCATATCTGAACTGTAAAATCAAGTACGCATGCAATACTCTAGCATAGCTTTCAACTGACTTATTTCTGCTGAATACCCAGATTTAAGAATCACTGTTTTGATCTGTTCATTGTAAGATTCATGGTTGTCTAGCAAGTAATGTATACTGAAATCAATAAAAAAGGAATATCAAAATGTAAGTTAAAACAAATCCTATGTAACTATCCACGTGTTTAAAAGCAGTATTTAAAATATGTACCTAGTTATGGGTCATTGTACACCCATTATTTAATGGCATGTCAAGCTATCCTGCTCTAAAAGGTGGAGAGGTACGTTCTGTAACACAAAGCAACAGTTGCACATTCTCAGATAACAGTGAACATGAGTCTAGAAAGTGTAAAAGGAAAGAGTGCTTGCATTATGTTATATTCCAAAGAAAAAGTACAGTATTACAGTAGTCCGTGTTTGTGGGTCCTAATACCACACTCCCCAAATGTAATACTCTGCTGATTAAAATACTGTTTTAGCTTGTCATCAATAAAAAAACAACAGTACTGTTATGTAATCATCATTATAGTATTTGAAGTGCAGACCTGTAGACCTGTGGCTTGAATGGCCTGCTGTCAAGTATAATCATTGTACATGTATTCCAAGTAATAAAGAAAATTCTTAGCAGCTGTTATTGTTAACAGTAAAATGTAACAGAATAGAATAAATTAATTGTAGAAAGCTTTGTATATTACTTGTGAAGTTACTAATGTTCCTTTTTTTTCTCTCACCCCATCCCTTATCTTCTTTTATTTATGGATTTCTTATTCTCTTATTTTTATTATTATTTTTACTACTATTACAGGTTTATAGGTAGGTACTAGGCTATTGGCCCTAGGGCCTATACAAGCCTAGCCAAAAAGGTACCCTGGCTTTCGCCACCCAAGACAACTATTTTCCTGTGCACCTGTCGAGCAGAGCCATAGAGGTGATCCCCGGGGTAAATTTCTTATTTCCCATCCGAAGAATAAACAGCCCTTGTAGGTCTTGAACCCAGGACCCTCTACATTATAGTCACAGCACTTAACCACTAAACCATCACGTATTGTTTTATTGTATAACTATCACCAATCCAACATTACATAAATTACTCAATTCCTGCCTTGCCTTAAATCTCACTCCTCCTCCAAAACGTTATTCTGCATATCTTGTTCCCACAATTTCTATTTAATTATTTTCCTAACCTTTTCCAAAGATCCCACTTCCAGTTGCTTTATCAATGTTATGATATCCAATACTTCATACACAGTTGGTTTAGACTTTGATTTAATTTTTTGTGGAAATTGCATTTTGGCAGCCACCAGAACTAATCTTAACAAGGCCTCACTATGTCAAGGCAATTCAGATCTTATATCCCAGCGCGAAAAATCATTTCCTTAGTTACACCCATTTGCTCACCCAATATTTCTGACAGAATACTCTGTAGGGAATTTTTGAAGTCTGCCAATGTATTACACTCCCAAAACATATGTTTCCAGTTACTTCTTTCTTCCTCATCACACCTCCAACATTTGCCATCTACAAGAGAAAAAAATCTTTGGAGTCTGCCTAGCGTATAAAAATAGATATCCCAACACTTCAAAGCTAAAATTCAAAATCTTTCAGACTTTTTCACATATTTTGGGGGTCATGCATATGTCTTCTCATTGTTTTATTGTAAATTGATTATCCAGTCACTCTTACCAATCTTTCCTAATCTCCTCTGATGGAGGTCTATAGTTATGGTGCAATATTTTATATGCCCTGTTAATTATCCCTTTATTAACGACATCTTTTGAACTAAAGTCAACTAAATCCTCTATGAGAACAGGTCATTCACTTAGGATTCTCCTATCCCTTTCTCTTTGCCTATACTCTATCTGATAGGGAAGGCAGTCTCTAACCTGCGGCCCAAATATCTTCTTGGACTCTTCCCATTCTATCACTTTTCCCTCTCTAGTTATTTGTTCCCAATACCTTGGTTCCTTTGCCAATTTTCTCCAATAAATTCTTGCATCTTCTCACCCATTCTCTGTACCCCTAATTGGAATCATCCCTACTGGCAAAATCTCCTTTATCTATTCTCATACTGGCTTAGTTCTTAGAATATTTTCTCCTACTTTATGATAAGTATTTCTCAAAATCTTTTGGGTTTCTAATACCATGACGGGAATGGATCCCATTCCTAAATCAAAGTATGATTAAATATTATTTATATAATCTTATTTCATATTATTTGGTATTACTTCTTATGTTTTATTTATTATGGATAATTTTATATTTCTTTGTTAAATATTTTTCATTTTTATGATTTATTCTGTTCTTAATTATATTATTTAAAACTTTTTATACTGATTTATTATTGTTTCTTTATTTTTTAAAAATTTTATTTAATTTGTTTTATGTTTTATTCAATTTTTGGTTTGAATTTTATTTATGTTATTACTACTGCACAACAGGGTAGGCCTGTTCCCTGTGATCCACCTACACTCCCTCCACTGGCTGAAGCACCAAGGCACAGCACTTCTAGACTGCAGGTTTGTGGCACCCCCCCCCGTGTCCCTGCCCTACCTGGATCATCAGGTAGTTTGTCCTGGGAGCCAGGCCTGTGGTCTCATCTGGAAGCAGAATCAGATGGGGTGCATACATCACATGAGCGGAGTTGCCAGGTGTGTTGCATAGGATTGTGTACCAGACAGTGGGCACACACCTACACTGGATGGAAAGCCTGCTTTCCATCCTGGTACAGCAGACTGGCTATAGGTGAAGACATCAGCCACTGCAGCCAGCAGAGCAGTGATGTAACAGTGCTGACAGTCCAATGGTTGAGGACTTGAGTCACACTGTTACCATGCTGATGTTCATGGGACCACGATCCTCCCCACCCCAACTAAGGTGTTTACCCCCCTCTTGTGTCCTTCACCAACCCTGTATCTTGCCTTGTATGTCTTGTGTGTCTGCAAATGCTTCCTCACCTTCCCAACTTACCTACCTCAGTCTAACAACTGAGTATATTTATAGGTTATTAGCTGAGTTTAAACTGTCTCCTTCAGAGTGGGGCGACAACAACATAATTGTGTTGTGATGCCAACTGGACCAAATTAAGTGTGTCAAGTGGACATTTGTACAAAATGAAGAGCTATGTATGGGACAATATTTATTTTTAAGGAGAGAATGGAATCTTGGGGAAGGGACATAGGTAAGTTTGGGGCAGGCAAGCAGGGAAGCTAAGGAAGCATTTGCAGACAGACAAGTCGTACAAGACAAGAGACAGGGTTGGTGAAAGACATGAGAGGGGGGTGAACATCTTGGTTTGGGTGGGGGGGGATCGTGAACCTATGGACATCATGTTTAGTGACAGTGAGAATTAAGTCCACACCCACTGGACTGTTACCACTGCCACCTCACTGCGCTGATGGCTGCAATGTCTGACATTTGTGTGTCGTTGTGTTATTCAGGATGAAGATGGAGAGCGGTGTCTCCACTCGGCATAGGCATGCACCAGTTGTGTAGCGCACAGTCCTACGAACAGACCTGGCAGCTCAGCTCAGGTGACAGAATCACCCCTTCTGCTTCTGCTGCCAGAGGGAACCACGGGCCTATCCTCTGGGGCAGAACTACCTGAGGGTGCAGGTAGGGCATGGGCAGCAGGGGGGGTGCCGCCAAGCTGCAGCCTAGAAGTGCTGGTCCTTGGTGCCATAGCCAGTGGAGGGTGTGTAGGTGGACCACAGGGAACCAGCCTGCCCTGTCATGCTGTAGTAACAACATAAATGCAATTAAAATTCCATAATGAAATAAAACATAACACAAAATAATGGACAGAATAGAATAGCATTAAATAAAATGTAAACATATAATACATTAATATAAAAATAATAAATATAATTACAAACACAATGAAAAATAATATGAAAAGAAAATGTATTTAACAGAAAAACAATAGAAAATTACACATAATAAAAACACAGGTAATAAAAATAATTATGACAATGAAAATATGATTATATGCATAATATAATAATACAAATAATAAAATTACGAGATACATAAAAAAAAAAAACTAATGAAGAGAAGGGGTGGGGTGAGAGAAAAAAAAGAAACAACATTAGTAACTGCACAGATAATATACAAATCTTTCTACAAACAATTTACTATATTCTGTTACATTTTACTTTCAACAATAACAAAGGCTAATAAATACCTTTATTACTTTGAATACTACCACACTACTAACACAGACACACTATAGTTCAGATCATATCGCATCCAACAATCATTCATGGAGGCATATATTGCACATGTGCATATTCCATGTACACTGATTACATTTAACAGCAGGCCACATGAGCCACAGCGACAGAGGTCTGCACTGCTAATGCTATCATCATGAATATGTAACACTACTGCACTTTTACTGATGAGAGCCTAAAACAGTATTCTAAACAGCTGTAATCCTGGAATGTTGTTTTAACTAACATGCTAATGCACCCATGCCTTTGCTTTACAATGATGACATGCATACTCAATGTGATAAAAGTGTTTATCAAAATAAGTCGTATTTACTCCTAATACTAAAATAACAGTACTGTTTGGAAGTGCACACATAACTCTTGCTTCTTGCATCCTCCTCATTCTTTCTTCATATGCTTGCGCAATCAATGATTGTTCCACACTAGCTGTGTGAAAAACGGAACACAGCATAATACCATTAAGAGCACCAATAATGAACATATGCAACTGCTATAGCCTACAAGCACTGCCTGAAAGTGATACTTACACATCTGTGTAGTGCCATCAGTCCTGCATTCCTTGATCCAACAGTTGAGTGTATTCCTCTTCCTCATCCTGAGGTCTTGGTAGTGATTCCTACACTGTTCGCCAGTGTGGGGGATACTGGTAACAGTGGATAGATCCCAGACCAAACTATTCCATGCATCTGATTTGTAATCTGATTCAAGATAGTGGTCCTACAACAGCCGGGGACAATAATCATTCACTAGGAGTCCAACAAACAGTTTGGACTCCTGCACATCCCACTTTTGTAACCGAAATCTCAGAACCTATCCCTGAACACCAGCCATGTCTAATGCAGACAAAAAACAATGTATAATGACTTTTCTCAGCAATTCCAATTATGACAGATACTGAGAAAGCACACTATTGGACTTTGCAACATTTGAAAAAGGTGCACTCTGCTTAGCATCAAGCAAACTCGGGCAATGTGTTTGTGCAATGGGAAACAATAAAATGAAGTTTATTAATACAGATATTATCATATCTTTACAAAACTGACAATATTACTGTGTCATCTATCAGGAAAATACTTAGGATATAAGAAATACTAGTTCAGCAGCTATAACTCAGGGTAACTATAATGTGAAGTGGGACACCATTGAAAAAAGACAGATGTCTGATGTATTAGAACCCTGGACCTTATCCATGGTAGTCCTACACTCACAGCTGTTGCCAGTAGAAGAATTAAAGAATATATGAGTATGTTTAATTACACTTCTGTGTAATGCAAGGACATGTTAGTAAAATACAAGTTGCAATCCTTGTATCAGAACCCAGAACTACGTGAACTTCAGGCCAACACTTAACATCTGCAGCCACATGGGAGGTTACATGAAAATCTACCACATTAACATTGATCCTGAAGTTCTCAATGTTACACACAGTGCAACAGTGCTTAGCGGGTTTGTGCTATGCAGAATAACATTAAGAGAATACATCAGAGGTCTATTTTTAGATGTCTGGGTTCCATCTGCTACCTGGGTGGACCACTTCTACAGTTTGTGCCCTGGTACTGTGCGTGCAAGCCAGCTGCACATAGCTGATGCTGTTTGTGCTTTGCACAGCAACAGGCAAACAGTGGCTCCAAATATTGAGATAAACACAAGTGGTACAAGACAGAATATAAAATCAATGTACCACATACACTACTAGACTATGTAACTATACAGGAAATATCCCACATAGTTTTACAATCCAGTCCACCATGCGATACACATGTGTTGTTGGCCTGCAAGGTCTTCACCTCTCCAGCTATAGCTATTGACAGCAGCAGCAGCTTCAGCCTGTAGCAGACACAAATTTAAGCAAACTGTAGCTGCTACTAACAATCTGTCAGTGCTTACATTGTATCTGTACTTCATTATTTCCTCACTGCATGTACAAGAAAGGGCATGGTGTCTATATTGATGTCTTACATCTTGTTCAGTAGCTCCATTGGATTGGTTGATTAGCATGCAGTTCAGCAGTACATGCTGCAGTTAGCATCTCTGAAGCACAGACTAGGTCAGATGCAATTAATTAGCAATGTACACTGTTATAAAAAGGCAAATGTATAGCTAGGCAAACCAATGTGGATGAGTTTTTTCAGACTTCAAACTCAGTGACACATTTCTTTTGGAGCAGTATATTTCAACAGAGGAGTATTGTACTCCATCAGGTATGTATCCATTTTGTTGACTAAATAATGCATATGTTGGAATGTACATAGGAATGATGTGAAGTAAATCAGTAAGCATTTGTTAGAACTGTACTCATGACATGCCCTTGTTTTCCAGCCATTTGAGAGGTACAGAGGATGTAGAGTAGGCCGAAGGTCTAAGGCTGTGTGATAACTATGCACACGTTTCACGGATAGGTCCTTTGAGAGCATTTTTAAGATTACACAGTTGTTTGGTTAGCACATTTGTCCCTTAGCCTGTTACACTGCTTTTGTTTGTGTGTGTGTGGGGGGGGGGGGTCCCTGCTATGACACAAAGTAGAATGGACTGTTGTGTTGGTTGTGTAAGCATAAGTGAGTATCTGTTATAACACAAACAAGGATATAGTATAAAACAAGCAAAATGAGACGTAGTAGGCTGTAAAATCCAGTATAAAAGGCCTTTACTTAGTGCAACAACACAAGCGCTTTCACAAATATGCTTCATCAGGTGTATACAAGCACTAACAACACACCCACCTTTATATCAAAAATCACATGGCAAATAGTCACATGGATAAAACACTTGTGTTTTAAAAAACCCATATAAATAACACATAAACTTTATTAATTCCATAGACTAATATTATAAAATAGAAATATATAAATCTAAAGGTGTGTTTATATAAAAAATACTTCACATAGCTTATTTAAAACATATATTAAAAAATAATTCCTATCTTTTCAAGGGTCTCTTCCTGAGTCTGGGTCTTAAAGGGATACATTCATTCAAGCCATTACCATCAATGCTCCTAAGTCTGGTAATCCAAATAGTTTCCAAATTCTCTGTATTTTTGCTGACGTCACCTTGTCTAGCCTTCTCATGGGCCATCTCTATAACCCTAAATTTAAACATATGACTTACATCAGTATCTAAAACATGTCTGGCTAGGGCGTTGTTCCTATTACCTTTCCTCATATTATAGCAATGCTCCCTAATACGTTCTTTCAAACACCTGTCTTGCCCACATAGCATTTTGCACAAACCATACAGCAGGCAAGATAAACAACATGCCTACTGTCGCATGTGGCTGTGACCCTAAAAGTATATTCTTTACCTTGATCAGGATGAAAAAATGCATTATTGCTTTCTATATAACTACACCAACTACATGAACCACAAGGAGTAGTTTTCTTGGTACAATCTGCATACCTATTTTCCTTGGGGTAATATAACCTCCTCTTAATGGATTTGTCATTCCTGAAACTAAATTTAGGAACATCATCCACTAAACCAGCAACATCATGGTCAGTGAGCAACACTTGCCAGTGTCTTTTAAAAATATCCACATATCTGTTCACATCGACTGAATATTTCAAAGAAATTCTCAAATTCATAGACCTATTCATGTTTATATCAGCAAAAGATTCCCTCCTCTTGGAGAAATAAGGTCTAGCTTGTTTACTACATCTATTGATTGCTCCTGATACTTGTTCCACTACAAACTTATCACTATATCCCCTCTCTTTTAAGTGCTTAGTGACCCTTCCTACTTCTTCAGAGAAGTCTTCATTCCTAACATTCAGTCTAGATGCCCTCATCACTTGGTCTGTGACTACCTTCTTAAAAATGTGTGGAGGGTGTGCACTGCTACGATGTAAAAGGTGGTTCACATAGCACTCTTTCCTATGTTGCTTCGTATAAATCTCACCTTCTAACCCTCTCAGCACAGTCACATCTAAAAAATCCATATTGCTATAAGATATATTCTGTGTGAAACGTAAATACTCAGTGGTTGCATTGACATACTCCATGAAATCTGAAAAAAGTTTTGTACCCCCACCCCACAAAATAAACACATCGTCTACAAATCTACGATAAAATAATATATAATGGCTGAAGGGACCCTTGAAAATATAATTATCTTCCCATACAACCAATACAGCACTGGCGTAGCTATTGGCACAAGATGTGCCCATAGCCACGCCATTGCACTGTCTGAAGACACTGTCTCCAAATAAAAACACATTGTGTTCTAACACCACTTCTAATAATGAAACCAATAAACTTATTAATGAAGGTGTATATTCTGTATAACAATGCAAAAATTGTTGTGTAGCTGCGATACCCAAGGTATTGGGTATCACAGTAAACAACGACGCAACGTCCAAAGTGACAAACGCTACATCTCCACTAGTATTTGTAACAAAAAACTCATACAAATCACTTAAGAACTGCTCTGTGTCCTTTAATATATGTACTATTGCATTCAAGGCTGGCCTAAGATGTTTTTCTGCAAATATAGATAGAGGCTCTGTACACCAGCCCTGCTAGAGACTATCGGTCTCATTGGAGGATCTTGAATAGATTTATGAACCTTAGGTAAACCATGTAACAAAGGTATAATTGGTTTCAATACTAAAAAATAATCAAATAATTTCTGATCAATCCTTTGTTGGTCCAATATTTGATTATTATTTTTTAGTATTGAAACCAATTATACCTTTGTTATAAGGTTTACCTAAGGTTCATAAATCTATTTTAGAAAAACATCTTAGGCCATCTTTAGCATAGATTTGTAGACGATGTGTTTCCTGCTGGAAAGCACTAGGAAGCCTTAAACTCATACAAACACTGAACTCTCCTTGTTAACAAGGAGAAATTAATAGTAGGCACTAAACAGCCTATAATTGCAAAGTACCTTGCTAAGGAAACAGCTCCTATACTTTACAAAGAAAAAAAAAAAGCCCCAAACCAGGCATGTCCAAGGGTCAGCTTCCGGTGATTTCTCCTGTCCACCTGGTGAATCTGGGCATACTGGGGCAATGCAGCAATTGCCTCATGTACACAGACAACCCTCTCCTCCTACCACCCAACACTACAACCTGTGAGAGATGCACTTACATAGCCAAAATGGAAGCAAAGCTCTCTCCACCCAAGATTGTGCTAAACAGTCAAGAGGAGAAGGTTAAAACCCACACTACACCTCAAGCAACACATAGCCCTTCTAAACCCGCACCACCAACACCCACATATAGCAACACTAAATCCACATATGCAGAGGCCCTTAACTGTAACCTGCCCAAGCAACAAAGACCTCTGAAGCTGAAACGCAAACAAACACCAATCACAACCAATGTGTCACACAGTTCACAACACCAGTGTGCCACCCAGCAACAGCCCCTAAGGCAAGACAATGTACCTAACACTTTAGTCATAGGTGACTCTATAGTCTGGCACACTGATGTCCCTCTCACCAGGTTGAATAAGGAGAAAATTACAGTCAGCTGCCTGTCAGGTGCCAGGATCCGCCACATAACGCATGCACTCAAGTCACTCCACAACAAGTACAAATATGACTCTGTCATTGTCCATGTTGGAGTGAATGACTTGAGACGAACCTCCCTGGACTACATGAAAAGAGACATGGAAGAGCTCTCGGATCATGTGGCCCAGGCAGGTATGACCCTAGCCCTGAGTAGCATCCTGCCTTCGCCCAGAATGATACCACAATATAAGGATAAAATGATTGACTTCAACAATTGGCTAAGCTTATGGTGTCATTCAAAGGGGATCCAGTATCTGTCTGCCTGGGATGACATGATTGACAGACCACGATGCTTTGCCAGAGATGGTCTGCACCTGTCGCCCCTGGGATTCAGGCTACTGGCTAAGGCTCTTGCCACCCCTATAGTGCCTTTTTTAGGCAAACTTCAAAGGACAAAACCACCACCGTAACAGGTACAAGCATGCAAAATCTGAAAGTAATGCTACTCAATGCTAGAAGTCTAAACCTCAAAATGCACTCTCTCGAGGCACTCCTAAAAATGGAGAACATCGATATCTGTGCAGTAACTGAGACCTGGTTCAAGGCTCCAGAGAGCACCCCTGCAATACCAGGCTACAACTCTTACCACACTTTTCGGCCACCAAACCAGGACTGAAACACTAAAGGTGGAGGAGTGTCAATATTCACCAAGGATATTCACACCACCAGGCTAGTTGGCCAACACAATGTGTCTGAAATTCTCCAAGTGCAACTAACACTAGGTAAGACTGCAATCCAAATTGCAGCTTGCTACAGATCCCCACCATACCCCAAGATTCTCACTACACCTTTCTAAACATACTGGAAAATATTAAGATAGAACCAAACACCCTAATACTGGGTGATTTTAACTACCCTGCCATTAACTGGGAAAACTACTCATGTCCCAACACCTTTAGAACGGTTCTTGGAATTCATAAATTCCAACACCCTGGATCAACTAATCCATAGTCCCACCAGGGGCTCCAATATCCTAGACCTGGTCATTACCAACATGGGAAATCAATGCTCCATACCTATGGTCACACGCTCATTAGTCAGGCCCGACCATAAGCTAATCACCCTTAACATCCACATCCCACCCCCAACCCCCAATAAAGAAACCACCATAAAAACTTCTCCAAAGCCAACTTCATGCTACTCAAGTCAGAAGTGACAAACTTCATGACACCCATGCAGACAGGAACTGAAAGTTCAACTGCTGAATCCTACACTAAGGCACTGTACGAGCACATCCACTCATGCATGAATCGTGCCATCCCAAATAGAACCAAAATGCTCTCATCCAAAAAGGAAGCCAATCTGGTGGTCCCCTGCCATAAACAAACTTTACAACAAAAGGAAGAAACTTTTGCAGAAAAGAGGAAAATCCCAGGATGCAAAAACTCCCTTACTAGCCTCAGTAAGAAACTGAGATGCCTCATAAAATCCTCCAAAGCTAGTTACGAAAATAAAATTGCCAAAGATTCCAAAGACAACCACAAAGCATTCTATAACTATGTCAAGAATCTAAATGGCAATGCTCAGATCTGCTCTGAGCTAAAACAGAATGGCATTAAATATACTGATCTGAAGGATATTGCCAATATCCTGGCAGATCGATTCAGTGCCAACTTCATCCCCCCTCACCCCCTAAATGGCCCATCTCAATACCAGAAGATTGCCAAATTCCAGTAATAACAGCCACACAGGTACAAAACGCACTCTCTAAAGCCAAGAATACAGCATCCATGGGACCAGATGACATCCCGGGCTGTGTACTACATGAACTACAATATGAACTGGCACCTCACCTAAGTGTCATGTTTAATCATAACCTCACCTCAGGTTTCATGCCCACTGAGTGGCACAGAGCTACAGTTATCCCAATCCACAAGGGGGGATCCACCTTGGATCCCAGAAACTACCGTCCCATCAGTCTAACAAGCCTTATCTGCAAGGCCATGGAGCGTATTATCATGGAACTTATAAACAAAGACATTGGCAACCTTCAAACACTGGACCCCACCCAGTTTGGGTTTGTGAAGGGCCGATCTTGTCTCCTGAACCTGATTGACTTCTTTGAATCAGTCTCCAGAGCTATGGACAAGGGTAAGGTGGTCCACACAGCCTATCTAGACCTTGCCAAGGCCTTTGACACTGTCCCCCACTCTGGAATCATAGATAAACTTACTAAGTTGGGCATTAATCCCTATGTCACCCAATGGGTTGCTAAATGGCTTACTGATAGAACCCACACTGTAAAAGTAGCCGACTCCAAATCCAGCTCCAGACAAGTGACAAGTGGAGTACCTCAGGGTTCAGTCTTGGGGCCGCTCTTGTTTGGCTTCTACTTCTCTGAAGTACAGGTCAACACTAAGGGACTCTGGCTAACAAAGTTTGCAGATGACTGCAAACTGGGAGCCATTATTGAATTCCCAAATGATGTGGATACTCTACAAAAGGGCCTTACAGAAACAGATGCTTGGTGCCAGAGCCATGGGCTCAAGCTCAATGCCAAGAAATGTATTGTTATCCCCTTTGGGAAAAACATGTATCCATGAATTACCATATAGGTGGCAGTACACTAAACACAGAAAGTGTGATAAGAGACTTAGGGACACAGGTGGACAGTGGTCTCACCTTCGAAAACCACATCGCCACAACAGTCAGGAAATCCTTCTATGTGGCACACCTCATCACGAAGGGCTTTTCATCCAGAAAAAGGAGGTCATTGTCCCACTGTACTCATCCCTCATTAGACACATTATAGAATACAATGCCCCATTTGGTATGTACCTCTCAAGACATCTGCAACAACTGGAAAGGCCTCAGAAATACCTCACTAAAAGAATCACAGGCCTAAAGCAGATGCCCTACGCTGACCGCCTTAAAAAACTCCAGCTATACTCTGTCGCATATCGTCTACTCAGAGGCGATCTCTGCTTAACATACAAGGCCATGTCAAACCCAGAGCTGTTGGACATGCTACACTTAAAGAAATCCCAATCCCTCAGTGCTACACGCTCCAGGGATCTAAACCTTGTCATCACAATAAACAAAACATGCTGGAGGGATAGGTTCCTGACCCAGAGACTCCCCAGACTCTGGAATAGATTGCCCATAAATGTCAAGCAGGGTGCCTCTTTGGACCTCTTCAAGAGGAAACTTGACGATTGGATGGGAGAAAGGAAATTCACCCCAGGGATCATGTCAGTCGCCCTGCTAGACAGGGGTCCAGGAAAGTAAATAATGTGGGAAGAAATATCCAGGGAATTGTTATGGCTAGGCTTGTATAGGCCCTAGGGCTGATAGCCTAGTACCAACCTATGAACCTATGAATATGGTGCTTAGGGGAGTAGCTCAGTGTTGAAGCACATGAAGAACACAGGCTGGAATGCCATCTGTTCCCATGGAGACTGTGCTCCTAGCCTGGAGAGGGCAGTGATAACTTTCTCATTGTAGATACCACAACTTGGAGGTGATGTTGCACACATGATTTTTAGTAGGTTTAGTGGTGGCAGGGGGGATACTTTTCAGCCCAACATGTCTGCTAGCAGGTTTGGAAGCTACACTGGGTCAGTGTGTGTGGTACCATACACAATTGGATCCAAATACATCTAAGTTATATATATCAGTTTGCAGATGTACATGAAGAAATCCTTATGGTTATCCCTGGATATGTTGCTGTGTAAATTATTAGCACAGTTGCTCTGTGAGGGTTTTTGAAGGTGTCTTATTTGCATGTTTATGCTGAGTAGAGTGGCCTTCCAGTCCTGGATTCTCAATGTTGTATTTGTAAACAGCAGCTTCTTTCACTTACTGTATAATGTAGTAATAACAGACATCCACAGGTATGGTTTGTATTTTCCAGAGGACCTTTGTTTGAGCCTATCAGGCATGGCTGCGTGTTTACATTTGTGTAGATGTGTAGACAGAGCATCAGGGAGTAAGTTATTATAGCTGCCAGTGTCCTTTGTGGAAGCTGTGTCTTGGAAGTCATTTAGACCATCCCTTAGGAGGGTGTAGTTACCTTGGATGATG
Organism: Protopterus annectens; assembly: GCF_019279795.1. Lineage (NCBI taxonomy): Eukaryota > Metazoa > Chordata > Ceratodontiformes > Protopteridae > Protopterus > Protopterus annectens. Next base: position 1,142,682,589 of record NC_056735.1, read on the forward strand.
TTTGTGAACTTGACTCCTCCTTTGGGGAGTTCAGTAGTTATATCTGCTTCGAAGCATACCATGTTATGGTTGGATTAACAGTGCAGGCACTACAAATGTGCCATTACATTGTTCATTCGTATTGTTGAGGTACAGGTTTGGAATATGAGATAACCTTGTGGGGAGATGCACTATTTTTTCCATGGCATTTCAGTTCATAAACTCCAGGTAATAATGTGCAAGTGAGTTTGTTGTCCTATAACTATCCCCATCAATGGATGAATACTTTCACTCACCCCTGCCTTGGTTATTTTGTTCTACTTTAATTTTTCCATGTAGTAATATAGAGGCTGTGTGGCCTTTTGTGTTTATGGATGGTGACCTACTAATGGCGATAACATGAAGGGGTTTCCTACCCACAGTATGTTGCACATGGAATAACTCCATATAGTTATCTTCTCTAAACAGTCTTGAGGTATACTAATCTTCAATGTAAATCGATACAACACCAACCTCCTGTGGTTCACACAACTTCCATTTGCTGTCTGGATGTTTGGAAGGCACTGTAGCCTTACAAGACCAACGTACTTACTGCAGCCTTGAACCAGGTTTCTGTGACTGCAAAGTGTACTTCACTGCAAAGTGTGCTTACAGAGAGTGCGGTTTAAGATGTGAACTCCTAGGGTTTAGTAGCATGGCCCTCACTTTGCTGGAGTTGTACATTTTCACATTGCTTATTCTACTTTTGTGACCTTGCCTAATAAAGGGGTTATGGTGCAGTCAAATGGCTTATGTCTGGCAAAGCAGCATACTCTATCCGCCATGTCATCCCACACTGACAGGTACTGTATCACCTTAGAATGATACCAGAAACTTAGATAAGTTTAGAGAATCTGTTGTTCTTTATATAGTAGTATCATCCCAGGCGAGGGTATGATGCTGCTCAAACAAAGGGGCATACCTGGCTTGGACCCATATTTAGATAGCCCAATCATGTCTGTGTTCATATATTTCCTATAGTCATGTCTCAAGTTGTGCATACCAAGATAAAGTATGCTGGATTAAGAGTGGGATTCGTTGTTGAGAAACTTGATTGCATGTGTGCTGTGATGACTACATCTGCCATACAGCAAACATTAAACTTATCCTTGTTTAAGCTGGTGAGTGGGGCATCTGAAAGTCTCACTATACAATCAACTTTTACGAAAACCTTTGGGATGCATACCCATTACCTTAAGCACATCTATGGCAATACAGTGGTGATGATATTTCTTATATGTATTGTCTGCTTGTAGCCAGATTGTGCTTAGGATGTATCTGCTGTTTAGGTTGGTTTGAGGGGAGTACCTCTGTACATGATTGTTTGTGTTGGGTGCATATTATGAGTAGGAGTCAAGGTGTGTGCGCGGACAAGTAGGTTTAGTATTACTCTTCTGGAAGCAAGAGATCACTGATTCCAGATTCCTACTATAGAAGGATCACCTGAAATTTGTGCTTCAGTGATGTTAGAGATGCATGCTATTCAGTGCATATGAGGAATTATCTGCAATTTGTCAAAATATTGTGTCAGCTACACAAGCAGGGGGACCAGAGGGGAAACAATAGGTGATAATGGGAGGTTTGAACCTGGTACCTGCATATAGAGTGCAAAAAGGAGAGGTAAATGTGATCTGACTGCTATTTTCAGGTGACTAATCTACAGAGTGTACATTATGAGGTCCTTCATAAGGTGGGTCAATATTTCTGTTATTGATAAATAAGTGGGTAAATTGATGCAATAGAGGTTCTGACAGCTAGATCTGCTCTGCTACATAGCATCAGCCGCTTTTATTTGAAAACAAGTGTACAGACATGTTTGCATGTATGAATGCAGTGTTACAACCTCTGAACACAATCCAGAGCTGGTAATACAAATACATATTGTTAAAGCCCAAACTGAGTCCAGACACATTAACCTTCAAATAGACAATCCTACTGTACACTCCTGCCACAAGTGTACAGATGGGGTTTCTTCAAGCACAGATGTCTTCTTATTATTATTCTTTCAGACAGTACTATTAGGGCTCACCACAAATCATCTGCTTACATTTCCATCCATCCTCCGCATCTTGCTCTGTCACACCAACCACCTGCATGTACTCTGTCACCACATCCATAAACCTTATCTTAGGCCTTTCTATTTTCCTCTTACCTGGCAGTTCTATCCTTAGCATCCTTCTCCCAATATACCCAACATCACTCCTCAGCACATGTCCAAACCAACACAATACCAGCACTCTGTCTTTGTCTCCCAACCGTACAACATGAGCTGACACTCTAATATATGATTAATATTCCTGTCCATCCTCAGCACACACAATGCAAATCGTAACATCTGAGACTCTGTCAACACCTGTTATGACTCTTATCTTTTTGTCAGTGGCACCTTCTAAATCCCATATGACCTAGCTGGTCTCACTACCATCCTGTAGACCTTCCCTTTCAGTCTTATTGGTACCCGTCTGTCAAAGATCACTCCTGACACTCTTCTACACCATTCCACCCTGCATGCTCACTCTTCTTCACCTGTCTTCCACATTCGCCATTACTCTGAACTGTTGATCCAAAGTACTTCACATCATATGCCTTCGCCAACTGTACTGCCTACATCCTAACCAATTCTCTGTCCTCCCTCTCATTCACACACATATATTCTGTCTTAGTCCTGCTGACTTTCATTCCTCTCCTCTGTAGAGCATATCTCCATCTCCTCAGGGTCTCATAAACCTTTTCCCTACTCTCAATACAGATCACAATATCATCTGCAAAAATCATAGTCCATGGGGACTCCTTTGTGATTTGCTGTGTTAACCTGTCCATCACCAATGCAAATATTATGTTGGTGCATATAGTAACAGGAATGTCACTGTTGTCTGACTTATAAAGAATGAGGTGACATCTGCCTGTTTGTCAGGCCAGTGTGTGATCATGGTCTGTTGTGACGCACACATATCCAATAATCTGTTATCACCGATTTCATCAGCAGTGTCTGTTGAAGACAAGAGGACAGTGTCCCTTAGGCTGCTGTAAAATGCTCTATGTAACATCCACCAACAGTCCCCACACAGTTGACTGCAGTGAGAATAGAACCCCTACCTAGGTTTTTAGACTACAGATTGCAGGATGTAATACACATGCCACAGCACAAGTCTGATTTTAACAGGACTGCAGGTGATCTTATGGTAGATGACATCAGCAAGCCAAGTGGGGGGGCCAGAGTTTGGAGGCCTGCTTTGACTGGATGTTTGTGCAAGCACCAAAACAGTGTAAAACCATGCCATTTGAGAAGACAGTGTGGGATACACACCTACACCATTCTTTATGGAGACACACACACACCAAGTTGACTGCAGTGAGGACAGAACCCCCTACCTATCTACGTTTACGTACTACACATCAGAGTATTTAACGCATGTGCCACAGCACAAGTCTGCAAGTCTGATTTTAACAGGACTGCAGGTGATCTTATGGTAGATGACATCAGTAGGCCATTTGGGGGACAAGAGTTTGGGGGCTTGCCTCGACTGGATGTTTAAGTAAGCACCAAAATAATGGCAAACCATGCCATTTGTAAAGTTGGATTGGGATACACACTTCAACTTTTGTTTATACACACACACACACACACACACACACACACACACACACACACACACACACACACACACACACAGTTGACTGCAGTGAGATTAGAACCCCTAGCTAAATTTACGGACTACAGACACAGTACTTAACGCGTGCACCACAGCACAAGTCTGATTTATCGTAAGACTGCAGGTGAACTTATACTAGATTACATAACCAAGCCATGTGTTGAACAACAGCTTTGGAGGTCTGCAGAGTCACATTGCTTCGTAGTGTCATCTGAGATGAGTAGTCTAACAGACTACTGTTTAGTAGCCTAGATGTGTAACAACAATACCCTTATTGAGCATATTTGTCTGTTTGTGTTTGGATGAGCAAGCCTGTGAGCACCATCAATTGGCCCTGCTCATGAGGAAGCATACAAAATTATATATTACAGCTTGTACAGTGGTTGATATATGTGTGGGAAAATCAAGGTGACGCAGGGTTGTTGTGATTGTTGGTGTTGCTGGTGGGGAAACAAATCGATGGCGTGTCAAGATATGTACATATACTTATATTGTGCCCTCAATTTGCAATGTTTCCACGTGTACTCTTAAGGGACACATGGGGTCTGAGACTGATACAGAACCATACCTCTCAACTGTCCAGATTCTCACATAATGTCCAGGAGTCTGACTCATATTTATGGTCTGTTTCTCACAATACTGTGTTTTTCTGGAAAATCAATGGCAAATCATTGAGAACTGAAGTCAGAAAACAATGGCAGACATCTGAATTTCAGACATCTTATCCTTCAGAAAATTCAGGCTAATGCAACACCTGTTAATCTATTGCCTTTCTAGGTTTCTAAGATAAGTATATTTAAAAAGTGTCCCTATTTTGGGGCCTTTGTCCACCGATTACTTGTGGCTTTGTCCTGATTTCTTGCTCTAAGAGCTTGAGAGGTATGTAGGGTACTATGGACACACACACATATGTGTGTGTATATATATATATATATATATATATATATATATATATATATATATATATATATATATATATATATATATATATATATCTATATATATATATATATATATATATATATATATATATATATATATATATATATATATATCACAAGAAGCATCGTATTTGCGTTATAGTTAACTAAGTGTACATGCATGTGTGTTTGACTTTTCTTTTTACCTGTTTGTGCGTAAGTAAGCAGTGCACAAATGCGAGGTGCATTGCTCACATCTGAGACTTACTATTATGTAACATATACCTGTTATTACACTCCTGTCTCTACTCCCATCTCTACTCCAGGCCAGGATTTTCCAATTACTAATGCCAATAATTTTATGTATCTGGTGTCTGGGGTTGGAAGTCTAACATAAATCCTATTTCCTCAGTCACTGTTTCTGCACGGCTGTGCTCCATGCAAACTGGCTAAGCCTTATCAAAAAGGTTTTCTACATGCGGTGCACAGTGCAAATGTGGAATTAAAACAAGACAAAGTTGATAATATGGTACACAGAGTCACAGTCTGTAAAACACAACCTATTGCTAATACACACATAAAACCTCTATACCAGGATTCAAACTCCCAACAGCATTACAGCTTCATCAGACAGGATGTGTGCCTTGGTCCTTTTGGTCACAAAAGCAGCTTGCCAGAGCTGGGGTCATTCATCAGAAAACCCCCTGCATAAAAGTGTACACTGCTATACATCAGTTACCTAACACATACAATGTATGATTAAATCTATATTATTGTCCTGAAAATGTGGGGGATAATAACTGGGACAAACACCCATATACTGTGGGTTTAGGGATAGCACAGATGACTTTCTGTTATGGCAATTACAAGGGAACACTCCTGTTTTGGGGGTGTGGAGGGACAAACCACATTTGCTGTTAGGATACAGACAAGTCTGAAGTCAGACACTCCAATGTGTAGCCTCACTTTCTAACTTCTGTCTTGAATGATATACCAGTAATCTGCTGCAGTAGGAGTGTATGAATGTTTCATGCATGAAGCCTACTAATTACAAATGGACACATAATAGTAAAATAGTGCCTGTAGTCACATGCTAATTTAATTTCTGTACAAATACACCACTATTTACTTGCATACTGTTATCAAGTTCATAGATACAAAGCATATGTCATAATACTCTACAATAATACAGTGTAAGTTAAGGACCTACCTTGCAAATGCAGTGGTTGACACAACTGTAGTTCAGGGCTGACTCTGATGCAAGCAGTACACAGCCAATACATGGATAGGTACAGGCTGTGTGAGTTGCCTGGCATCATTTTTAATATATGCATGTGAGCAGGAGAAATATATTAGTCTCTATGTCCCTAAGTGGCCGGTGAATGTGCTATGCATTGTCTCTTAGCCAAAGCAAGGGCATACTGAGCATTCCTACATCTGCCTACAGGGAGAGCAGCTAGGGTTCCTCCTCCAAGTCCATCTATGACTGTGGTGACCTAGGCATTGGTGGGGGGAAATGTACCCCTTCTCCTTGCTGAACCTGTTGCACTGTTTCTGCAGGATCAGACTGTGGAGTACAGCACATACTGTGAATATTTGTGTACCTGCGCATGATGTATACTGCAAGGCTCCACCAGATATATCTTGTTACCAGAACCATGGCTTCAGAAACCCAAACACACACTCTATAATGTTCCTAGTTTGCACATGTACAAGATTATAACATTCTTCCATGGATGTGTGTGCATTTCTGATGGGTTCCATCATACATGTTTCCAGGGCATAGTCAAAATCCCCTAGTAAATGGCCTTGTGGGATGTCCCCCCCTAGCAAACATCTGGTACAGCTGTGATGTGTGCCAGATATGGGACTTGTGATAACTGCCAAGGTTGCCAGCACACACATTCAAGATAATCCCCTGGGCATTGCACATGACTTGGCAGTTGATGGGGTGGTATCTCTTGTGGTAGAGTCTACACCATTCACCAGATGGTGCCTTGACTTGTACTTGAATGCAATCTATGGCCCTCAGTAATTCAGGGTAGTATGCTACATGGTAGAACCATTGCATATTGCTGGCCCTCTCCTCAGGGGAAAGGGGAAAAGTTATGTGTTCACTGGCATGTAAGAGCATAGCATCCAGGAAATGGTGGAGTATCCTGGATGTTGTTACCTGTGACACACCCATCATATCTGCAGTTGGTCTTTGAAGCACTTGCAGCTAATATTCTAAGGGCTACACATACCTTAGTTTCCACTGGGATGGGTTACCCTTGGTTGGCTAAGGCTCTGAGTTGAAGGTGGCAAAGCTCACAGAGTTCTTGTAATAGGTCCCTGTCCACCCTGCAGCATTCTACAATCTCCAGTGCATGTAGCACCTGGAAGGCTACCTTGGGCCTGAACACTCTTCTCTTTCTCGGCCTAGGCCGACTGTCAGCAGCACCAGCAGTATTGGCTTCAGCCTGTAGTATATGCAGATGTAGAGTAGCTGCAGCAGCCCTAGTATTATCTCAGTTAAAAGTTCCAAGTCCCTACTCCAATAGTCTTGAAGTATCGAGGGAAAATCAGAATGTAGGTGTTATGCATACTTTATACATTTCTTGAGTAGGTCCACCATCTGGGCTTGGCTAATTAAGATGCAATTTACCTGTGTAGGATATAATTAACAAGATTTAAAGGTCCTACTACAGTGTGCAGTAGTGCGCTGTATGTACACCACAGCTGTGCATAACGAAGGTAAGCCATATCAAAATTTTATATTTTCATCCCTGTTGTCATGACACAGAGAAAACACTAAGTACTGCAACTACACTTTATGTGAATATGCTGCAATGTCAGTACAGTATAAGAAAAGTTGCCACCCTGTAGTAGAATCATGGACCATCTGCACTCCAGTCCAATACTTAACACCTGCTTCAACAGGAGTTCTTATGCAAATTCTCATCACTGGAGGCTATTAGCAGAGAGCAGCCCTGCTTACCAGGTTTGTGCGATGCCCAGCACTGCTCAGAAATATTAATTGAATACATCTGGTTTTTATTTCTGGATGAATAACTAATGTCTGATATGACGGGAGGTCTGGTAATGCAAAGATGGTATTCACTGCCAAAACCGTTTACAGCAAGTGGCGCACCGCGCAAACATTTGCATTACACATAAAACAAAAACAAAGTGACCTGACACACCCCCCCTGATGTCATAGACATCCACTGTGTGTGTGTGTGACTAAAAATTCTGTGAAGACAAGTGCATACAAAATACTGCAATGTTAGATAATTCACTGACATAAGTGTGTGAGAGTGTGTAAAAAACTATACACATATCTGTGGGTCGACTTCAAGTTTCAAAACTTCAAATTTCTTATGGTTGAGACCATAAGATTGAAGTTTTGAAACTGTGAACTATTTAAATGGAGATCAATTTACAGTATGGAATGGCATATTTGCCATTTTCCTCACTGTACCGCAATCTCGGAATTGGTATATTTAATTAGCAGGGGGTGTGGAGGGTACAGGGGGGCTTGCTCCCCTGCAAAAATGTAAAAAAGGTTTTGTTTTTATTTTTTTTTATTTACTTTTCAAAGTTTCAAAACTTTGATCTTATGGCCTCAAAATGAAATTTAGACGTAGACCCATATGTGTGTGTATGTATATATATATATATATATATATATATATATATATATATATATATATATATATATACACACATATATATATATGTGTGTGTGTGCGTCACTACTGAAAATTCTGTGAAAACAAGTACATGCAAAATAGTGCCATATTAGATAATATATATAAAATGTATTCTTCTCTTGTTTTATTTAGTTGCCATTTTTTAGCATGGGCAAATATGCCACTGCTGTCCTTTGTGTCTGGACTGCTCTGAATCTGCACCGCATTGCAGTAGTTTGGAGATTTTTTAACTTAAATTTATGATTTTGCTGATTATCTTTACACTAGGGAAATAAAAACTTCATTGTAATTGATTTTGTTTTGCTATTTCTGTTGTTGGATCTGTTTTGAAGCATTCAAACTCTAACTGCATTATTTTTTTCTTTAACTTAAACTGTTTGGCCAAATGTTAGGGGACATCATGGAAACTATTGTAGTTATTTTTGTGAGAGAAGGTTAATTTCTGCCATTTTCTGTCTGAGCACTACTGGCTCTTCCAGAGTTGTTTGCTGGTTGACTGTTTTGTTTATTTTATTTTAATTGCTGTTTATATTATGACCATAGCTGTAGATAAAGAGTGGGTAGTGAGTGCATTTTCACTTTTTCATTCCCTTAAATTATCCCAACCAGATTTTCACATTTTCCCTGGTTTGTCCGTTACTCAATTGCATCCAGGGCAGCATTATCCTGTGCTTACCTAAGCCTGACTGCTTTGATTTGCTTCTAGCTGTACTAGAAATATCAGTGCTCTACATGCTGCTCTGTTTACACCACTGATACTATTGTGATATTTTAAAACCTTTATTAAATTATCACTTAAATCATAGGCACACATACATACACTAATAAAAAAGAAAACAAACCTTACTGATTTTTTCCATTTGCATCCATTATAGGCGACTTCTTTAAAACTATCATCAACATTATATAAATTGCTGAATTCCTGCCTTCCCTAAAACATCACTCCTCCTCCTAAGCATTATTCTGCATGTATTGTTCCCACATATTCCATTTATTTGTATGTAATTTGCTTTTTTCCCTTTTCTAAAGATCCCTCCTCCAGTTGTTTCACCTCTACAATATTCAACACTTCAGGTCCAGTTGGTTTAGAATTGATTTCCATTTCCTAGTAATTGCTTTTTGGTAGCCAACAGAATTATGTTTAACAAGGCCTTACTATGTCTAGGAAATTCAGATCCCATGGCCCAGCTCAAAAGAATCATTTCCTTAGTTACAGCCATTTGCTCACCCAATATTTGTGACTGAGTACTCTGAAGGGAATTTTTAAAATCTGCCACTCATTACACTCCCAAAACATGTCCCTCATTACCTCTTTCTTTTCCATTAGACCAGCAACGTTTTCTATCTACATGAAGAAAAATTCTTTGAAGTCTGCTTGGGGTATAAAAATATCTATGTAAACAATTGCAAGCAAAAATCCTAAACTTTCTAGATTTTGTTGCGTACTTGGGAGCCATATATATATATATATATATATATATATATATATATATATATATATATATATAATGTCCTACAATGGTTTCCTTGTAAATTGCTTTTCCAGTCTTTGTTCCCAATCTTTTCTAACCTCCTCTAATTGAGTCTTATAGGTTATTGTGAGATATTTTACATGCCCTAGTAATTATCCCATTTTTTAACAACAGCTTACGTTCTAGATTCAAATAAAACTTTATCAGAGCAGGTCTTTCAGTTAGGATTCCCCCATCCCTTTCTTTTTGCCTACACTCCGATATCCATTCCTGGTAGGGAAGGCAGTCTCTAACCTGCAATCCAAGGGTCTTCTTGCCCTCATCCTATTCTATCACCTTTCCATCTCTATTTGCTTGCTCCCAATACTTTGGTTCCTTTGCCAGTTTTCTCCAGTAAATTCCAGCTCACTCTTGCCTAGTTTCCCTACCCACTCTTGCAGTCATCCCTGTTGGCAGAATCTCTTCCATAAATATTTCCATTTGTGCTCTTCCTTGATTTCCACATTTCCCTGCTTTATGCAAATTTTCATAAAATTTCAAAATGTCTCTAATACCTCTACAGGATCTCTTGTTATTTTTCTTGTTATAGGCTAAGTCTGGCAACAGCCCTTTCTACTTTCTGTTTCCTAAGTTGTGCTAAAAGTTTTTGTGCTTTGGAGTTGTTATCAGAAAATAGACACTTAGCAGTCATTCTAAACTCATGTATATTATCCAAATGCTACTTTGCAGTTGTGCCTCTTCTTCTTCTGTGAGACTCCCCTTATTCTACAACAGTTTAACCTTTGTCAGCCCCTGTAAATAATTTCTATGTTTCCTTAACCATATATTTTTCTCTTTTATTTCTGCCCTATTTTAAACTCCATTTTCATTTTAACCCACTCACTAGCTATGGCTTCTGAAGAAATTTCTATCTTCATTACTAACTCTCGAAAAATTCCCACTAACTGTTCTATAAATTCCTCTCTTTTTAACAGTTTGGTGGGAAAGTGCCAGTGCTTAATTTTTCCTTCATTACTCTGCATTTTTATCTTAGGTTTGTCGATGCATGACCTAAAGTAATTATTGGACATGTGTTGAGGCTTCCAAGTAAATGCACATGCTCCCAAGAAACATAATTTTTATACCGGCTACCCCAGTTACTGTACCTTGAGGAATAATATGTAAATTATGTCCGAGTTCATAAACTGAATTCATGTCTTCATATCAAATATTTTCATATATTTCTTAACAAATCTATCCTTTTTTGTTATATTTTCCCTTCTTGCCCCCAATACATACTCACTATTGCAAATCAAATTCCAGTCCCACCTACAAATAATATTCCTCTCTGAAAGCTGATTATTTCTCCCAAAATTTTACGGAATATAAATACATGCCAGCATAATCATTCTCCCTTGCCAGTTGTGCCTTACTACCACAAACATACCAACATTGTCTTTATTTTCCTTTTCTATCATTATTGGAGTCCCTGTACCATTCAGTATTATTACTCCGCTTTTTCTTTGTCCCTGATCTTATGCTGAATATCCATCCCGAAATCCTTTCTTTTTCAAATTCACATGGTCATTTCTTTTGAAATGCACTACCTTCAGCTTTGCTATTTGCACACTGCATTTCTTAATATAATTCAATACTTTTTCATTTTTGTCTACAGCTGTAAGGACATTTGCATTCCAGGATAATATGGATCACATAGCCATTATGATTAAAAGCTACTGTTTCCCCATTTTATACATTGCCATTCTTTTGAATGTGTATTACATGCAAGCACTAACGTTTGGCATGCTGATCTTTTATACAGTTGTTTCATCTCATCTACATTTGATTCTATGTCACATTTTTCAAGACATTTTGTTTTACTGAAAACCCTCAAACAAAAACTAAATATATTTCTAAAACACTTTCATCCCCTGTAAACTTAGAAAAAACACAAAAAACTATGAACATCTCAAAAATTAAGCATAACCCTCCAGACAGAACAACTGTCCCAAATCAACAGCTGCAACCACAGGTATAACTTAACTTAAAATTAAGGTCACTCATGCTAAAGTGTATCTTACAGCCAGTGTTCCCACTTACACTGATTGCTCTCTGTCCTTTTCTTATCTTTATTCCCCACCCAGATATGAAAAACAGCATGTATGCTTTTAGAAAACATTAACTTTGAGCCCTAAGAACAAGTGCACTGGCTAATCTTTAAATAAAACTAAATTGTGCACTGTTCTATTAAAAATATTAAAGTATTAAGGCTGCAGGGAAGGATACTTTCCCACTTATTCACTTCCCATAATTTCAAACTTTATTTTTCACTGAACTGCTTGCCATTGTACTTTTTGAATTTTGCATTTTCCTCATCAGAACTCTGAAGATTAATTAACTGTACCTTCAGACAGCTCATCTCCATGTAAAGTAGTCAGCAATAATGGGGGAAAGCAACTAACAACTTTGCAGATACTTGAAGTAATCTTTTTCAATTCAGAGCAGCAATTTCAGAATTCCTTGGCTGCAGGTGCATTCTTCTTGATTCACACTGATAACATTTGCTAATGAAAAAGAAATCATGCTGATATCTTTGCAGATGCAAAAACAAAATTTGTCATGGCTTTCATCACTTTGTCATATTTTTCAAGCATACTTGCTTACAAAAGCACTTGTTTATAGCTTAATCTAAAGGCATTGATCTAGACACACACCCCACCCTTGTAAAAATAAGAGAAGTTATCCTAATTCTACATATATAAAGAATCATGTCGACACACTAAAGGTAGTTCTGGAGATGGTATAAAATTTCAAAAACTTTTTACCAAAACTACCTTCAGCAAACATAAAACATTGTTTTGCAGGCATCAGGTCCCACTGTACCCCCAACCCCTCAACCTCTCACTTATGTATACCAAATTTCAAGGCAAACTCCACTGTTGATGAAGTTAGTTTAGTTGAAAAGGATTTATACATTTTATACTTGGTGAAACTAACTTTACCCATTTGACAAGATCCCTAATATAATCACTCCACTTTTACATCCTAACCCCCTACTCTAGAAGCCCAGAATCCAACCTTTCTTCTCATTACATTATAAAGTCTATATTTCTTACAATTAAAAAGTACTTGTTTACTTTAATCTTTAACACATACAACAGTCACTGAAAAGACTCCCCAACATGTACAACACCACTGACTACACACTACTGAAAACTGCTTCACCATATTACTTGCAGTTTATACAATGACTTTTATGTACAAATACTAAGAACAGAAAAAATTACTTAGCTACTTTTTCCCTTTTACTGTCATTCTAAACATTAATGACTTAAAGTGGGGTATATGCTTTACAGTTCATCCACAAGTTGGAAAGGGTTTCATTGATAAAGTCTTTCTATGGGCTTTCTAGGCACCTACTGCATGTAGGTAGGACTCTGGTCCTTCCTTTACCAAGAATGATGCACAAGTAGAAAGAGAATTGGCTTTCCATCCATCCAACCACCCATCCACAACCCCTTTTCCCATTTTTTGCACATAAGGTCTGGGTATCACTTCATCAGTGACAATCATCTAGATCCAAGCTTTACAATGCCGGGTGGCTGCCCTGCCATTGTAGTTCTTCCACACCACACACTCACATGCACACTCACACCCATGGTCAGAGTATCCAATCCACCTACTGCAAGTCTTTGGAATGTGGGAGGAAACCAGAGAACACAAAGGAATCCCCACAAAAACACAGGAAGACATCACTCCACACATAACTCATCTCAGCCAAAAATCAAACTGGGGAACCTCTTGCTTTGAGGCAAAAACTCCATCCACTGCACCACTGTGTGGTTTAACAACTGATGTCACTCCATGTTGATCCAGTATGTATCACTCTGGGATGAGATGGCCTGCATCTCTTGTTCAGGGGTTTCCACATACTGGCAAAAGCCTTTGCTGCCCCCATAATAAATTATATAGATAAAGTCCCATGTAATGGATATCTCAGTTTAGCACATTTTTCAAACCGTAAATTGGACCACATTAATGTGTCTCTTCTCAATGCAAGGAATATAAGTAACACACTGCCTATTCTTGAGGAGCTTCAGCATCTAGACCATGCCCATGTATCTACAGTTAAAAAGACTTGGTTTAAATGTAAAGAAAACAGTCCCCCCTGCATACCATGGCTTTGAACTTACAATGCCTTCAGGCTTGGAAGAAACTGTACGCAAAGCCACAGTCATCTAGCAAGAGTAACTTCATAGCCAATCACAACACCATAAAAAAAATCCAACAACAACTGAATCAAAGAAGGCTGAAACCCACCTTAAACTATGCACAAACTGGATGGTGGCAGGTGGTTGCTTCTTAAGTAGTGAGGAATTCAAGCATCTAGTGTTACAAGTAGGACTTACACAACTGTACTATGTTCATCATTCCCATTACCTTAGTGACATTTGGGCAGATTCCTAAAGCTTACCCTACCTGGAAGGTGGAAGGATAAGGGATTCTGGAGCTCCTGAAGAATGATCTGAACAAAGCCTGCTCTGGATCTTGAAAAGGAATCCAGTTTGTAATGCACTGTGAAGGTATGAAGACAGGACCAGGTTGCTGCCTCTAGAATGCTTCTACAGTCCACCCCTTTCCAACATGGCATGGAAAAGAATACGATCCTAGTCGAGTGAGCCTTAACCTTGTTTGGAAGAGATTTACCATGGTGGGAGTAACAGAAAATAATAGCAAAAGATAACCATCATGCAATAAATTTCTTAGAAACAGGGTGACCCTCCTTAGCCTTATATAGGAGACAAACAGTTGCTCAGGACTCCAAAGGAGTTTTATTCTGTTAATATAGTACATGAGCTGCCTGTGTGCACCCCTTCATATATTTTCTCTCTTGTTTTTTGGATCAGGATACAACATTGGGAGATTGATGGCTTGATTCAAGGTAAATTCTAAATCAACTTTAGGCATGAAAATGGATTAGTGTATAACACAACTCTGTCCTTGTGAAAACTCAGATAGGGTTGGCCCACTCTGACAGCTTGCAGCTTAGAGACTCATCTTGCAGATATTAGTGCAATGAGTGAATCAGTCTTTCAAGTAATGAACTGTAAATCAGCCAGAGATACAGATTTAAAAGGAGGTAAGGTCAATTTTTCAAGAACAAAGCTGAAATACAAGGCTGGAAGAATTTGCTTTTGAGAGGGTCTCATGTGCAACAATCCTTTTGTAAACTGTTTGACTACAGAAAGTGACAAAAGAGGGAGATCCATGGGCAGACAAGCTGAGATGACCACAAGATGCACTTTGATAGAAACATATGACAAACCATCTCTAAACAGGTCACACAAACATTTCAAAACCAGAGGAGACAAAACCCTTTCAGGAACTCTGTTACTGGCTAGGCACCACCTAGAAAAACTCTTCCACTTGTACATATAAGTTTTCCTGGAACGAGTGCCTAAAAGGTATCAAAATAGAATTATCCAGACTGTCAACTGCAATTGCTATAAGTTGGGGTGTATCATTCGCCCTGATAATGGATGTGCAGATCCAGCTTATGAAGAAACTTGTAATTGCCCTTGAACAATTTCATTAAAAGGCAGAATCAGCTTTTCCTGGACCAGAAGGATGTTACCACAATGATCTTTGGTAATTCCTTCTGAATTTTTAGAAGTACCTTGGGAATAATTGGAAAGGGTAGAAATGCATACAGAAACATTCATGGCCATGGGAAATATAACCTGCCTTCCACATATGGCTGCAAGGATGTCATCAATAGTTTTTTTTAAGTTGTCTGTTTTGAAAAGAGATGAGGTGTTCCCCACATCTGGTTCAGGTCCTGGAAGACCACTACATGCAGCTTCCACTTGTGAGTGTCTCTCTAGGATCTGCTTAGTCTGTCTACCTCTGTGTTTTGGTCAGATGGAATGTATGAGGCCTGAAGAGTTACAGAATGCTGTAGAGCCAACCCCCAGGCCATCACTGCCAACCACCAAAGAGGGTATGACCTTATACCCACCATCTTGCTTTTTCTTGTGGTGGTGGAGGTGTGGTTTTGTCACCCGTGATGAACTACCAGTATTGGTGTGCAGGATGTTCTTCCCAACTTTTGCATGTCATCTGCACCGGATGGAGGGCATGCTCAACACCCTGGTGGGGCAACCTCGCCCTGGGGCCCAGCCACCATCACTGCCACCATAGGACAGTAAAGGAGCAGTGCCAACAGTTCCATGGGTGGGGACTTAAGTCACACTGCTACCTTGTGGAGGCACCTGAGATTGGGATTCCACAATACCCTCCGCATCCAAGGTGTTCACCCCCCTCTTGTGTCACACACCAACCCTGTCTGCTGTCCTGTCTGTGTGCAAAAGCTTCCTCACCTTCCCAACTTACCTCCCCCACACGTATCCGTGTCTCTTCCCCAACATTCTACACTCATCTTACAAAAAAAAAATGGCACATGTCCCCAAAAAAGTATCATCCCATACACAGCTCTCCATTTCGTACGTGTCCACCGGACACATGCAATTTGGTCCAAATGACTTGACAACACAGTTAAGTTGTCCTCAGCACCACTCTGGGGGTAACAATCCAAATTCATCTACAAATTCAGTCAAAGTGCACAGTTGTTGCTTTACAAGAAACAGACAGCTATGGTTCTTTCCTATACCCTTCCTGCACATACCTACCTGGTGTGTTCACTATGTGTTTCCCCTGCTTGCACCCCATTTCACCACTATCCTAGTTCCACATTTTTTTCTTTAAAAATGTTTTGCGTGACACTGTGAATATATTGATATATGTGTTTTAAATGATAATAAACATGTACAAAATGTACACCTGTCCCCTATTTCGAACCCAAGACCATCACACCTGCAGACCACTGTATTAACCTGTTATGCCACACAGCTCTTAATTAAAACAGGTGTTGTAAGCAAAACATAGTAACTGCATGTGGCCATAATTGTTTGTAAGCAGAGCTGTGCATTGCACCACATTGCACAAACTTGCTGAAAGACTAATGGAAAAACTGGGAGTATAACTTGGAGTCTGGTAAAGGACTACACTACTAGAAATCCAGACAAAGAATAATGGACGTGAGGTCTCTAATAGCAGGTAAATGTGCAATTGTATCAGCAACATGTAGAAATACACCTGCTAAAACATTAATGGCAAAATACATGTTCAGCTGGAACTCTGGTGGAGAAATACATCCCTATAAAGCTAGGCACATAATAACGGATGTAATGGAGGTATGTCACAGCACTTATTTTTTCACAAGTACACATGCTGCAACAGTGACTCAGTAGCTCAGTCCTCTGTTTAAATCCAGTGGTATGTAGCATTTAAATTACATTATTGTGAAGCCATCAATGAATAATGAATGAATGGGGCCAGCAGAAGAATTCCGGAAGAAACCCTAAGAAATACAGCAAGAAAACAAGATGGAATTTAAAGGTATGACTTTTTTTTAGTGACTCTTTAGTGCTAAATTTGTCTGATATTTACATCTCTCAAGTAGTACTTTCTGTACTAAATTTGGGGTTAAAATTTATCCCCAGAGTTCTCCCTAGGTTGCATGTTTTGAAAAGTGAATTATTTCAACTGGGTAGAAAGTTGAATTTAATAGATTTTTTTAATAAACAAGATAGTGGAGAGCTAATTGAACCTGATGAGAGTCTAGATGACTCTTTTTATTCATGTTCTTCATATCAAGATGGTTTAAGTGATGATGTTATTAATGTTTACAATACTTTGAATACTAGTAAAATTCATGTTAAGTCTCAGTTTATTCCCCTGTACATAAATAGTAATATGCAAAGTTATATTTCTACTTTGAATTTTTGGGTTGAAAATTTGTACTATGAATGTATAGAAAATAAATGCAATGTGAAATAAAACTTAATGAACGAACAGTGGTCTGCTTTTATAGAATTGTGTGCAGACCGAAGGATGGTGGTTAGACAGGCTGACAAGGGGAACCAAATTATGATACTAAATCATGTGCAATATGTAGAAATGTGTTATGCTCATTTAAAAAATGGTGATGTATATGAAAAATGTGATATAACCCAGTATTATGCAGCCATTGAAGAGTACCAAGATTTGTTAAAGAAGGGTTTATGTTTGGGGTACTTTACAAACAATGACTTGGGGAAAAAAAGTTTAACGTTGGTAATACTTGCATAGCATTATTTTACTGTCTACCTAAAACACAAAGGTATTATGAACTTGAGTGGAAGACCAATTGTCTCTGCAGAGAAGTATTTTTTACAGAATGCATGTGTTTTGTTGCATGAGCATTTAAAAAACGTATGGTATGACTACACCATCATACATTAAGGATAGCCAGGATTTTTTGAATAAAATTAATAAGGTAGTTTGGAAAATCCCATGTATTATCTCTGCTTGGATGTAAAACGTTTATACACAAATATCAAAAATAGTCATGGTATCTGGGCTATATTTTTTAGGGGATTCGCCTTTATCCCATTTTTTAGTTGAATTGGTTTCTTTTTGATATTTTTCACCAATTACAAGGCACGGCAATGGGGGCAGCCTTTGCCCCAATCTAGTAATGGCCAAATTTGAAACTGATTATGTATATGCACATGATTTTTATAAATCACAGGTGGTAAAATATTTCAGATTTACAGATGATCTTATTTTTTTTGTGTGATGAGGATAGATAGAGGCTCAGTCTGTTATTGAGGACTTACAAATAAATGATATGGGCCTGCAATTTGATGGTATTCAGATAGGACAACAAGTCACTTTCTTAGATATTGACCTTATGGGTTTATGTACTACTATCCACAGAAAGTTTGAACAACAGAATTTATTTTTGTATGGTAATAGCTGTCATCCAGAACACCTTATTTCTGTATTACCATATAATGAATTTTTAAGAATTAATAGGCTGTGTAGTTTGGACAGCAATTTTGAAAAGGAAATACTGGAAGTAGAAAATATGCTTATCAGAAGAGGTTATGATAGTAATATGGTTAGACAGTCCAAACGTAAGGTGCTGGAAAATTGGTACAAATCTGTCTCTACTAATTATTAGTAATAATAGAGAAAGTAGCTTGGTTAAGAGTAATAGAGGGGAAAGGAAATTTTATAAAAATTAGAATAATAAGTAGGTATATTTTGTAACCACCTTTAATATTCTAACTGAACAGATAAAGAGCTACGACAACATTGGCCCATGCTAATTAGAGATAAAGATTTGACACATTTGTTACATAAACATGTTAATATTTATAGGAGAGGCAGGAATTTGGTTGATATGGTTGTGCACAGCCATTTTATACAACCAGATGCCAGTATGGGTACAAGTATTTTTAGTAATAGAGGTACATTGCCATGTAACAAATGTTCTATTTGTAAACAGATACTGAATTTCTTTCCGAAAATTAATAAAACTAAGCTTTTTGTGAATGGATGTTATACATGCAACACAGAAGGGGGTAATTTATGCCTTAAAATGTAGTTGTAATTTATTTTATATTGAGGAAAGAGGTAGAGCTTTTAAAACTTGGTTCCAAGAACATAAAAAATAAAAAACTTGACAGTCCTTTGGGAAGTCACTTTGCACTTTTTCACAATACTAAATTTGACAATTTAAAAGGATGTATTTTAGAGAAAGTTGAGATATGTTTGGGGGAATGTACAAATATAAAGGACAAATTGTTAAGAAAAGAAAGGCTTTTTATTTTAAAATATAATACTTTGGAGCCATTTGGGCTCAATAAAGAATGCAATTGGAAATATGTTATATAATTAGGGTTATTGAATAACTGTTTAATTGAATGAGATCTAATTGTATTTAAGGCTGAGTGAATATCTTGATTTTTACTCTTTGAAGGCCCTTTCGCTGAAGCGCTAAGTCTTTAATAAGTTTGCACTATTTTTTATTGAGTTTGTGGCCAAGTTATTGTTTTTCAACATGTAGAAATACACCTGCTAAAACATTAATGGCAAAATACATATTCAACTGGAACTCTGGTGGAGAAATACATTCCTATAAAGCCAGGCACATAATAATGAATGTAATGGAGGTATGTCACACCCTGCATGTGTGCACTTATTTCTTCAAAAGTACACATGCTGCAACAGTGACTCAGTATCTCAGTCTGTTAAATCCTCTGCAAATAGTAATCGGTTTAAATCCAGTGGTGTGTAGCATTTAAATTACATTACTGTGAAGCCATCAATGACTGACTGAGCCATGCACTCTTTATCCACACAATGCATTTCAAAGCAATATCTGCTTTTCAATGATGTAAGCCAAAGGCCTGCAGATAGGAACACACTTAACATATCTGTATAGCAACACTATAAAGTGCATAAAGTGTCAGGTCATACACTAATATGCATTCACAGAGGATTTTAACTTAGGTAATGCAAACGAGGCCCACTAATATCGGAGTGCAGCACACAATCATTTCATAATGATATTACAGGTTAGCACAGCTGCACAACTAACATACACATACGGAGGTCCTGCTAGTAACAAGGACTGCCAGCACACATGTTCCAAATGACTACCATAATGTAACACATGGCCTGGCAGTTGCCCAAATGGTTGACATAATGGTATATTTACCCCTATGTTGCTCAAGGACAGAACAAACATGTTGCTTAGTACTTTATTAATGATACCGTTGGCTAACATACTTACCTTAAATACTGCAGTAGAAAGGGTACCCTCAATCTGGCTCTGCCTCTGCAACAAGGCTGCCATAGCTCCCACAGTGACTCTTACAGCTTGTTGTCTTCCAAAGTGTTCACACACTCTGCCTATGCCTACTGATAGCAGCATCAGCTGCAGCCTGTAGCACAAACATCTGTATGTAAAAGTAGCTGCTACAGATGTACTCCCGGTGATAAAATAGTATCTTGACCAAAGTAATGTCCAGCACAACATATCAGAAAGGGCTTCTAATGTACATGAAGGCCTTACAACTTGTTCAGTGGTTACATGTCATTGGCCGATTATACTGCAAATCAGCTGTGCTGGCTGCAGTTAGCATTTCAGAACCACAGATTGGTTAAAAGCCAATCACCTGGTAATGAGAACCATGTTAAAAAGGTAAACAGCTGGCTAAGGGTACCATTCTGTATGAGACTTTCTTAACACAGTAAACATGTTGCTAAAAATTTTATACATATGCACATATCAACAGAGGAGTATTGTACTCCATAAGGTATGTAACCTTTTTGTTCACAACATGATGCATATTTGTGAATATACTTAGGGGGATGGGGATTACAGCATTAAGCCTATCTTAGAACTGTTATGATGACATGTCATTGATCTCCAGATTTGGTACACCCACAGAAAAAATACAGTACATCAAGAGTGGAATTCTTTTGTCGATGTAGCACACTGGTCTTGTGGAAATGTCCCTTTATAGTGGTTGTAATAGCACACTGCTATTTGTTTGGCACTGCTGTTTTGACATATCAGTGGGTTACCCCTAGGGGCCACACTACAATGGACTCCTGTGTTAGGCGTGTGATCATATAGCAGTATCTGTCATGGCATAAACAGGAATAGTTGACTATTGCTAGTATCTTAGTCTATCCACACCCTTAGTATGTTTGCACACTGTGGGATATGACGTGTGATCAAGTAGTGGATACTGCCAGCCATTCTGTTCTTGCTGTATCTCTACATAGTGTACTCACACATATGTGATCCTGACATGTGTTCCCATTTTGTTGTCTTCCAGGAAACATCTATGCAAGACGCCGTGCCCCTTTTATGGATGCCAAGAATTATATAATCCTGGAAGGCCTCCATCAACACCATCAACACCTACTGTCCAGGGGGGAGTCAACACTGGGAACAGCGGGCAGCATTGTGGGTTGACCTTGTCCGTGATGTTAATCTTATAGGTCACCAAAGCAGGACATATGAGCAAGTTTGACACTGTGCAACCAATATGATAAATGCTGCACGCAGAAGAGCAGTAGATGTGGCCAGGGATTGTGGTGTCACCGGTGCAGGGCCTGCAGTAGAACAACCACTGTCAGCCACTGAGGACTTCCTGGCAAACCTAAGAACACAACTCAGTTCCCAGGCATCCATCATACTGTATATTGTGGATGTGGGTACCACAGTTTTCATGCCAGAGGAGCGTCCAGTTAGGCTTAGTTTGATCAGGATTGGGATACTGTAGCATTCAGTGTGTCAGGATGTACATACTTTTACGTGGGTGTCAGGTGTTTGTTTTTGAGGGGGGAAGAGTTTAACTGCAGTTAAAACCTCATGCTCTGTTAATTGTTATGTTGGTCAAAATCTAATTAGCAACTGTAAATGTGAGATATATGAATGTATTACCCTGTTATAGTGCAACATGCAGTGGTGTTTACATTACCTCGCAACTTTTCACAGGTTCAACAGAAATCAGACAAGGCTGTGGTCCTTATCCTGGTTAACACAACACTATTTTGTTACAGATGTAGATTTACTGCAATGTGTTCCCTCATTATCACCTCACACAGTGATCCCAGGCCTGCTGGCTGGATTGCTGTACCGTCAACATGACTGCCAATTGCACAGATATCTTCTGACTGTACACACTTTAGAGTCATACCTATGCCTTGTAGGTGTGACCACACTGACAGATGTGACAGTATTGTCAGGACATTACAGATTTCCATATGCATTAACTGTGCACAGTCTTCACAAATGTCAACAGTGTACCTCATTGTTGCTGATGAGATTGCTTTTTAAAGAGCTTTTATTGACAAGTAACTACAGATGTCTGTGGGAAAATTAATATCCTCATGTCCTACTATAAGAGTTTGGGGGTTAAACAGGTCTGTAATAGCGACAACAATGTACACAGCTTTACATATATTGCAACATAGTACTGCAGAGCATAATAGTGCAGTTATTAATGTACTGCTTTTTCCTTTTTTATCACAGGTGACTGGGGGGGTGGTCTCTGTCCCCTACACAACCTGATGTCAGTGTCTCTTAAGACTCGGATGATAATGGCGGCCAAAGTGAGGCACAGGTAGGGGTTTCAGGGGCTGAATCTGTCCCAGAGGTTTACATCCCTCTTCTGCACTCATTATCACCTCACACAGTCAGTATGCCTACACAAATCCAGTCCCCTGAAGTCAAAGATATTGGACAGTCAGAGGGTTGGGACATTGAATAAGAAAGTATGGCAACTATGGCTGCAGTGAATGTCGACAATGGCCATAGCCAAACAGCTGGCAAGGTTCCACACAGGCAGTTTTATAGGGGTGCTTGTAGGAGGCCTGCTCTCCTTCCAAAACCTGTTGCAGATATGTCATCACGGGTCACTCGGCATATGTTTTGGGCCATCATGGAGGCACAGGCATGTTACAAAAGGAACTCCAGATGAATGCTCAGGGTTATGGATGCAGTACAGTCTAACATCCAAGACTGCCTCCACCATATTGCCCATACCCTGGATCAGTTCAGTGATACAATGGAAAGACGTTGGTCTGAGACAGATCATAGAATATCTATCTTGGAATGCACATTGTCTGTGATGATGGCAGACCCAGTTCCCGTGTTCGGGGGTGGAGACGGTAAATTGTCAGCACCACCATGCACGGTTCAAAGCTGTCCAACATACACACATGTAGGTCTAGCACTTGAGCTTGACTGTGTTCATGCGCACACACACACACACACACACACACACACACACACACACACACACACACACACACACACACACACACACACACACACACACCACTATCAAAATCAGATCACCTACACACACATACAGAGCACATTTCCATGGTCCATCTTGCCTGCTTCCCTTCCTGACCCACACACATGCTTTTAACCTATTGGGTCAGCATAGGCCTCCTGCACTCCCACACAACACCTCTGCGCAAGTAACAATACTTGTGCCACATCCCTGTCATCCTCATCATCGATGCAGGGAAACAAAGCTATGTGTCTGATGCAAAGGGTGACTACATAAATTAATATGTAATTGTGTAATCCATTGTTGCCTTTGCCATGACACTTGTACTAGTCACTGGCAGATTCTGAATGCTGACATTTGTAATGAGTAAGCCACATTATTTTGTGTACCTTATGTTGTATGATGTTGTAATGGCTGTATATTTACACAATGAAAGGTGTGTCATGGACCTGTTTATGTTTCAGTTTCAGAGGTCTGTGGGGGACACCTATGGATACACAGTGGCAATAAACCCATAAACATCACAGCATTGGATGGAATGTCAGCACAGAAGAAATATGTCTTCAGAAAGGTACGGCACTATAGGTGCATGGCTCCATAGGTTCATATGTGTATAACAGGCTAACAAGGACAATGACATCAGTCATTGTACTCATGCATCCCTAATCTATGAAAAGGTCTGATACCCTTGATAAGTGTCACTAGAATTTTGGGAGCTAACACATCTACAAGCTGTGGTGATGGAGATGACCCATCTACAAAGTTTTGTGTCCATTACAGACATTTGTCCTACACCAGTTATGATTGTCTTTTTCTGCATCTCATTGTGTAACTTCACATGATGTGCATTACAGTGGACATGTGCTTCACATGCATGGGGAGCCTGTTACATATAGGGTGTAGTGTCTGGGTTACATACCTCTCTCTCCAGCATGTATTATTTATACCAGGATAAAGGTGTGGGTGCGTGGAACAGGTAATACATGTGTTAGTCCTGTCTCGGATAAGCGGGAGGTACACAGTGGAATCTGACACCTCCCTATAAGGCAGCCATACAGAACCCCTTCAAAGCATGTAGGAGACACACAACACATGTATGGCCTTGACATGGTCTGCATAGGACATGTTATCTACAATATGTATTGTTTACCATGGAACCTGTGTGGCTGCTACAGTTGTAAGATATGCCTGTGTAGTGAAATAGCAAAGGTGCCATTGCATTCAGTGATAGGTGTGATGAGTGCAAAATACATTATACCAATGACAGTCTGGGATTTACATGCCATACCTTTCTATATAGGTTGTACAAAACTGAATGGATCCTCACATCTTACCAACCAGTGAAAGTCAAAGGCTACGTTACTCTCTGTGTCCATAAGTCCCCCAGTAATGGCTCAACTGTGTGCGGACACTACTATATTTTCCAGGGGTGGATGACTTACAAAAGGATAGTATTGTGCAGTCCTTGGCATTTACTATTTGTCAGTGGCTCTGACAGAAACTGAATGTGTGTCTCAGGCTATCCTGGATAATGATGGGTCTGTGTGGGATTCAGTGACAGCTCCTAATTTGCAATCATCTGCTAATGTAGTCAGTCAGAGGTCACTGATAGTGGCCGTGACTGCAGAGAAAGGAATGGCTAAAAGGGATACTCCATTAATGATGTCTGAGGGAAGTCCACTGGTGACTGGTGTCATTGTAGCATTGGACCACCCAATGCTATCTTCCCAGATTATGACTACCAGAAACTTAGCTATCCACCAGCTGACAGACTGCTTTGTAAATAACCTACACAGTTTTCAGCAAAGCCTGATGGCCTAATATTGTCAAACACCTTGTCAGGCCATGGTAGGTGGAGTGAGTCTTATTCCCCTCATCCATTGCTTAGTTTAACACTCAATGAGGTCCACCAGTTAGGGTAGGCATGAGCTGCCCTTGAGGAAAAACAAACTGTGTTTGGTCCAGTGTCAGTAGGTGTATGACATTGTTACTGATCATTTCCATGCTAACTCCTTTCATGACTTTACATACAAGGCGACTGACAGAGCTGGGGACACTGCATGGCACTACATGCTAGTTGTCCTCTGTGCAACTAAGTATTGCAGTTACTTCCATCATGTTCCAGGAAAATAGTCATCCAAGGTGTCCGTACAGAGCAGAGACAATGGGGAGAAGGGTAATATATATACCCTGTGAAGGTATGGCAGGTGGTTTTATACAGGTATTCTGCAGTTGGACACTACTCAAGAAATGTGTACTGAAAGGACACAATTACCTTGTGAAGAATGTGGAAAGCAGGGGAGTCCCCTGAATTGCTGGTGCCTGGCTACTACTAATGCTGGTCTCACCACAACCACTCTCTACTGGGATACCATGCTCCGATAATTTTTCTGTCATCACATGCTAAATGTTACTATGAAGCTCATGATGAAAAGCAGGACACAGCCAGTTTGTTCATCCACATAGTGGTCCCACATCATGAAAGGCAGTGTAGGCTTCACATACCCTTCTCCAGGTAGATGCCTTGATTAGCAACCTCAGCAATCAGTTGGCTTTTGCATGTATTATGCCTTCTGTACCAGGGTTGGTGGTATGTCACTAGGGAACTGAGCAGATGGTGATTAGGAGCTCATCTGCAGTGTCACAATATAATGTGCAATGTCCAGTGACACAGATATCCAAGCTTGCTGAAACAAGCAGCACAGCAACAGTAATCCATGTTAGGTGACAAATTCATGCATCCTGCCCTTCAGCAACTTAATGGTGGATATCTGCATGGCATGGCTCTGAGTCCTACTGCAGAGGACTGGCACCTTTGGCCAAAGCGAGTCCACCTGACACATGTCCTAGGTATGTCATACTGTACAGTTATGTATCTGGAAAATGTCTGTATTCCCACATCATGTCATACAACAACCAGTTTGATGTCTGATTGCTTGACAGGCATTGTACGCTTGCAAGGCCAACGAAATGTCAGCAAAGTTGAACAAGTCCTCTGTGCATGCACAGACATCCACATCATCACTGCAAAGTCGTGCCTAAAAACACTGTTTCAGACTGTCAACCCCAAGTGGGGGATGGAACAGCATGACCCTAACTTTGCTGGACGTGCACAGTGTTACATTTGTAGGTATAGTTCTGCAACCATGCTTAATAACAAGATTATGATCAATCCAATGGCTGCATGGCTGGCAAAGCATTGTATGGCACACTGTCAGTTGCTGTGTTACCTTAGGGGACCTACATAAAGGTTACATGTTACATTTCACCATCTGTGAACCATCTAACCTCACCTAGCATGATGGGTCAATACACACAGAAAAATATGGACATCAATAATTGCCTTAGCATGTGGTGTCATTTTAAGGGGATCCACTACATGTCCACCTGGGAGGACTTGCTCAATACACATCAATGCTTTGCCAGAGATGATCTTCATGTCTCACCCTTGGGATGTTGAGTACTGGCCAAGGCTGCTGACAACCCCACAGTGCATCTTACAGGCATTGTCTGGAGGGAAAACTTTACAATGAGAATGCCATCTTCATACCTCATCACGGTTATGCTGCTACACGCTGGGAATGGCAACACTAAACCCCACTCTATGGAAGGTGTCCCCATCTTGGAATATACAGATGTTTGTGCAGTCAAAGACACCTGGTTCAAGGCTGTGGACAGCACCACAGCCATACCAGACCATACGTCCTTCCATATGCTCAGACCTCAAACTGGCAGTGTGCAAGGTAATGCAGGTGGAGTATACATATTCATTAAGGATAGATACACATCCAGATTTGGTGAAACATTGATTTCCCAGAGACACTGGAGGTGCTAATCATAGCTGGAAGGCCACATAATCAAGCCATTGCCAGCTACAGGAGCAGTTCCATGAATCCAGGCACCCGTTGTGCTTATTTGAATGTACTTGTGTCTATCAAGATATATCAGTACACCATGGTTTGGGGTGACATTACGTAACCAAGACTGTTTTGTTAATGAATGTCTAGTTTTACTGCAGATTTTCATTAAGAGGGGTTACCCTGAGGAGTCTGTAGTCAGCATTATGGAAGAAGTGAAAAGGAAAAGGGCTACAGGTACCATCAACATTATTTTAGGTATCAGTGCTGACACTGCACAGATGGGGCAGTTTGTTGAGTAAGGTGATTTTTCACCAAAAACACAAGTCCACAATCCGGTTCCAATAAAGGCTGTCCTGCTTATAAATCCCCTGTTCAGAGGATAATCAATAGCAGAAAATGTTTGCAGCAACCACAATTTATTAAAATAAAAACAAAATCAAGAACAAAAATTCTTGGGATTAAGTGCTTTCATCTCCTCTCAGGAGACTTCATCAGAATCAATTAACAAAGAAATGAACCCGTATTAAGTACCCCACCAAACCAGTTCAGTTTGTCAATCAATTAACCAGTCTATAAAATCAATTGAACAGTACATAAAATTTTAAAGTGCTTGGTACCAAAAACAGTGTAACTTAACCAATATAGTACACTCCTTCTAAAATGTTCATGACAGAATATACTGAATAAAATTCATTAAACGTTTATATAAATGAATTAATAAATGTATATAAATATATAAATAAGTATGTAAATAAATAGTTTCATATATAACATTTCCAAAAAGTTCCACTAAAATTCATTGCCCACATAGGGTGTAAAACATGTAACGTGTAAACATAACAACAACAAGTATGCATATATATCATATATATGCATACTTGTTATGTTTACACATACTTATTATGTTTACACATTATATGTTTTACACCCCGGGATCACTTCTGTGTCTCTGCCCGACAGTGGCACAGGAAAATAACTTTCTTGGGTGGTGTAAGCCATGGAACCTTGCTGGCTAGGCTTATGTAGGCCCTTGGGCCAATAGCCTAGTACCTACCTATGAACCTATGTGGGCTATGAATTTTAGTGCAACTTCATAGTTTATATATATATATATATATATATATATATATATATACACACACACACATATTTATGGAACTATTTATGTATTTACATACTTATTTATATACATTTATTTATTCATTTATATAAACTTTTAATGAATTTCAATTTATTCAATATATTCACACACACATATTTATGGAACTATTTATGTATTTACATACTTATTTATATATTTATATACATTTATTTATTCATTTATATAAACTTTTAATGAATTTCATGAATTTTATTCAGTATATTCAGTCATGAACATTTTAGAAGGAGTGTACTATATTGGTTAAATTACACTGTTTTTGGCACCAAGCACTTTAAAATTTTATATACTGTTTAATTGATTTTATAGACTGGTTAATTGTTTGACCAATGGAACTGGTTTGGTGGGGTACTTAATACGGGTTCATTTCTTTGTTAATTGATTCTGATGAAGTCTCCTGAGGGGAGATGAAAGTGCTTAATCCCAAGAATTTCTGTTCTTGATTTTGTTTTTATTTCAATAAATTGTGGTTGCTGCACACATTTTTCTGCTGTTGATTATCCTCTGAACAGGGGATTTATAGGAGGGACAGCCTTTATCGGAACAGGACTGTGGACTTGTGTTTTTGGTGGAATTCTGCCTTTGTGTGAGGTTCTAAGGTGATTTTCAACAGGCGTTAGTATTACCTTTTAGTTTACAATTTTATGAAATCAGGGATATAATTATAAGACACTGGGATATTTTTAGATTGGACCAGGATGTATGTACCCTGTTAGGAGAAAAAACGAAAGTGGTATACAAGAAAGAAATTTGTCTGAAGGAAATGTTAGAGATAGAGAGACAACAAAGTCAGGAAAATGTGGGAGTATCAAACGTGGTAGATGCCCACAATGTAAATATATTTTAGAACAAGAACAGATTTACATTAAAAAGTTAGGCATCATAAAACCCACTAGGAAGTATCATTGTTATTCTAAAGGGGTGATTTATACTGCCTTTTGTCAATCATGTGAAGGGTTTTATGTAGGAAAAATGAAAAGGGCTATTAAACAACGGATATATCAGCATATGTATGACATCAATAACAAAAACGACAAAAATCCCCTTTTCAGACATATTAGTACATATCCTTCACACACAAGTTTTTTGTTGTTGATTATGTGGACCTGAGACACCAAAGGGTCCTGTTGATGACTTCTTAGAATATAAAGAATTTAAATGGCAGATCAGAACTAATGCTACAGAGTTTACAGGTCTTCATCACCAAATTTCCTTAAGTGCATTTTTGAGGTTAAGATCTGCATATTCTTTATAGGAATGCACTGTTATACTTACTAAAGTTAGTTTATTCCTGTAGGTTTTATTTTAACAGATGTTGATATTTTCATATGTTGAAATATTTTCCAACTATGTTTTTAAGCATTAATTATGGAAGGATGGCAGATTACGATTAGTTGACCAACAGAAATGCAGGGGGTTGTATTTACGTGATTTAATGTATGTATTGTTTTATTCTGAAGAAGTTTGTTATACCGAGACAAAAGCGCTCAATAAATCTTAAAATCTCCTTGGTGGTGGTTGTGATTTCCGAGCTTCTACTCCACGTTTTATTTTTTTACTGGTTTTGTTTGTGTGGTGTTTTAACCATCAACTGTGTTGGTTAGTTGTGCTGAAGCTCACTTCCCCAAAGGTTAGTCCACGTCCCTAACTACAATGCCCTGGACCAGTGGCGTGACATCCCCACAAGGGGCACTAACGTAGTGCACCATATGTGTTTACCAATATGGGTGACCACTGCAGCCCCCCAGTGTGAGGTCCTCCCGGGGGAGATCTGACCACAGATCAGTCTCATTAAAACTAAGTATCAGACCTAACCCCCCATGGAGAAAATAAAGAAATATATTTCAACAAAACTATTACTTCCTATGAGATGGTTTACATAGCTTGACTGCACCTCCTCCCTCAGATGAGACAGGCACGTATTGCAGAGCTATACACCCATGCTTTATGTAAGCAGCAATACAACTGCATAGACTCGGCTGTGCCTGACAGGAGGAAAACAAGCTCCTCATGCCACAGAAAACCTGCCTCGTGGACAACTGCTGTTAGCAGGCTGTACAATATGAGGTGGACATTGCTGTGTGACAGTTGAGGTCAGGATGCCCCCCCCTAAAATGAAGGCAAACCCTCCTCAGCTAAAACAAGCACACAGTGCTGTTATGACATCTTGCAGAAACAGTATGTGACAAAATTAGCCTCCCCCACAAAGCAGAACCACAACACACTGTGTAGTTACATGTGTAACCTCAGAAGAAAGGCCCAGATTGTTGGTGAACTCATACTTAATGATACCACATATAATGGGTCTGTACTCATAGCTAATCTGTTGTCCCATAGGTTCTGTGCCAACTTCACTCCCCTGTCCCCACCACATGTGCCACATGACATTCATACAACTTTTCCCATACCTTCTATATCTACATAGCCAATCATAACTGGCTTCCCTACGGGGGATACACAGCGCTTATTGGACATGCTAACATCCCAGGCTGCATCCTACATGGGATCCAACAAGGACTATTAACACCACTGGGAACTCCTTGAAATCGTACTGTAACCACTGGCTGCATCCCAACTGACTGGACAATGGAAACTATTATCCCCTTGCACAGAGGGTGCATCCACCAACCACCGGAACTATAGACCTATTTGCTTGAGTAGCCATATCTGTAAACCAGTGGGGCAAATCATCATGGAGCTGATCAGCAAACATATATGTAATCTACAAACAGCTGACTACACAGTTTAGATTTCTGACAGGAGATCATATCTGTTAAACTTGGCGGACATGTCTGGGGCAGTCACCAAAGACCTGGGTGTGGGGACATCAGAGCATACAAACCCTCTGGACTTAACCAAGCCATGTTAATTTATCCCCACTCAGGCATCATTGACAAAAGCACCCACTTAGGCATTTATAATACTATCATTATAGGGGTCACTAAGTGGCTCACTGATGGAACATATACTCAAAATAGTGGAATCTGTCTCCAATAGCTGATCTGTAAGCATCAGTGTTCAACACGGCTCAGTCCTGGGTCATCTAATGCTTGGAATACATTTAATCATGGTACAAGCAATACCTGAAAGTCTGTGGCTGACAACATTGATGCCTGCAAACTGTGAGCAGTCACAGTATCTGTGAGTTATGTCAATATCCTGCAAGAGAGTATTGCTGAATAAATGCCTGTTGACATACTAATGGTCATAAACTCCATGCAAATATCTATGTAGTATCATTTCCATCTGTAACACCTATATTCCTGTAAGTAGCACATCAGTATCAACACCTGATGTACATATTCAGGGGTGATAGAACTGGGCACACAGGCCTGGCCACACAGGTTTAAGCCTAATGTACCTTAGATCACCATGTCTCCCCAGTGGTAGGAAGGGAATCATATGTCATGCCTGAGGGCACTGTCACCTGAAATTAATGTAGTCATAACCTCTATGTACTCTTCTCTCAGCACACCAATATTTGAGTTCAATGGCCATTTTGTAATGTATCTTTCCAAGCACTACTGGCAGTTGCATACAACACAATGGTCCCTCAAAAGGGAACTTCACATCTTCAGTATCTGTCCAATGGGAATCATCTGAAATCACTGTCCTTGTAGCCGTTGACATATAGAATACTCACAGGTGATCTCTGCCTTGCATACGGGGCAATGTGTGAAAATGCTGCATATCTGTAGGTGGCATGGTACATGGATTACTCACTGTCAGGATACTAACCTGGTATGTGACATTAGTAACACATGCTGGTGGGAGAGCTCTGTCCAGCAAACTTTCACAAACTTCTGAAACAGACTCCTACCTAATGGCAAACAGAGCACCTCATTGGGCCTCATCAGATGCCATCTGCATGGTTGGCTGGGTGACTGTCATTTCACCACAGGACTTCTGCCTGTGTCCCTCATGGACAGGAGCAATATTTGCTGACAGTGTAAATAAGGGTAAAAACGTGGCTAGGATTGTAATGGCTCTAGGGCCATTAGGCTATTAAAGTTCAAAGATTCTATGATTCCATAAGCTGATGTAAAATGCTCTAACAGCCACAATCAGAAACCTGGCTACTTTGAGGATAGTAACAGTTCCAATTAATATTTGCAGGACGCTGCACAGCACACACAAAGTCCAAGTTGGCTGCAAGTAGATTAGAACACCTACCTATCTAATGATACACACTGTACATTACAGTATGTAATGCATGTGGCACACCTCAAGTCTACTATTACTATCTCTCTTGGACATCTTATGCTTGATGACATCAGTAGACCTTGTTCTGGTTAGGCATTTGGAGGCCCACATCACCTGCTACAACCAAAATACTGCAAAACCCTACCTCTTTCTAAGTCACTTAAGTGATGACATTTATATAGTATGGAGATACACACTCACACACACACACACACACACACACACACACACACACACACACACACACACACACACATACTCTTGAGTGGCCTGGAGTGAGATTAAAACTCCTACCTATCTAGTGTTACACATGCTATAGATCACAGTACCTATCACACACCTATCTAGTGTTACACACTATTGATCACAGTACTTATCAGACACGTCACAGCGTAAGTCTGACATTAGCATGGCAACTGGTAGTCTTAAGGTAAATGACATCAGCAGGCATTGTAGAAGAGGGCAGTTTGGAGGGTGGGACCAACTTACTGGGCCAAAAAGTGCAGCACCATTGCAGGTTGGTACTCAATGAGGGATTCTCAGCGGTTTTGCAGGGAGATGCATACATGCACACCAACACATACAGACACGGACACGGACACACACACACACACACACACACACACACACACACACACACACACACACACACACACACACACACACACACACACACAAAGTGGACTGGTATGAGATTAGTACCCCTACCTATCTAGTCTAACACACTATAAATCACAGTACTTTTCGCACATGCCACGGCTTAAGTTTGTTTGATACATGACTGCAGACAAACTATGTGTAGATTACATAAAGTAGGCTTGTGTTGAACAGTGTCTATAGCCTGCAGAGTGAAATTGCTTCTTCCTGTTATCTGCATCTAGTAGCCTAGCAGTCAGATAACTGTTATTTCCCCAAGCTATGTGGCTACAGTTGCTATTTTGGCCATATGTGTCTGTTTGCATTTGGATGGGCAAGCCTGTGGTCAGGAGCAATGTGCCCTGTCAACGTGTGCATAGAAAAAATTATACATTACACCACCTGTTCACATGTTGGTGTACATTTGTTTGTTAGTTTAAACAAACCACCTGTTCACATGTTGGTGTACATGCGGTGACATCCAGCAGGTACAAGGGTCTGTAAGTAAGTGCATTATGTACTGTTGAGCCCTTACTTTGGATCCTTTAAGCAACATTATATATGTGTAATAGTGCAGCTTTACTCACCATTAACAGGGTATGTAGGACTATACAGACATCCACACACATATTTATGTATATAACAGGCATGTGTATATAAATGTAGCTGTGTGTGTGTGTGTGTGTGTGTGTGTGTGTGTGTGTGTGTGTTATGTAGATTTATGGGGAGAGACAGTGATGTACTTTTTTGTGTATATAGTGATATATCTATAGGTGTGTATATATATATATATATATATATATATATATATATATATATATATATATATACCTATCTATATCATATATTTGTATAAACATAGAAATATATATATATATATATTTGTATACACATAGAAATATATATACTATCTATGGGACAGAAAGATAGTGACAGACAGATATGTATACATATATGTATGCATGCCCAGTGGGATTCTCACTACATATTAACTGACTCCAGCCCACACCTCCCTGTACTCCAGTCTGGGATTTTGTGCATTACAGACTATGACATCTGCCCTTGTTTCTGCAGTGCTGTACATCACTCACATTGTCAATGACATTCTACAGCTGTCTGATGCAATTATTATATGACAGAGGTTAATAACATTACATCACACACAGACTGACAGTCTACAAAAAGTACAGTTTTGTACCTACCATAAATGTAGATGTCCGATAGGTATGCATCTGCAGTCATCACATATGGGTTGTCCTGCCTCAGGCAGTTCAAAGAAGTCTGGGTCGCTGATGTCGCCTTTCCCGGCCAGAGCACCTGGGGTATAAAAGCGTCAGCCAACGCCATCTTCCTCAGTTTTTCTTGCCCCAGATGCCAGGTGCCCTCTAAGGAAGGCTAATTTTGGAGAAATGCCAAAAAAATTCCAAACATGCACAGTAATATAAAACAAATACACCATAATAGATAACCCCAGCTAGCTATAAGAGGGATAAGTACCCAAGAAATACCACAGAGGGGAAGGAGGAAGGGTAAACCTGACTGCAGATGCATACCTATCGGACATCTACATTTATGGTAGGTACAAAACTGTACTATGTCCTTCAAGGATGCATCTGCAGTCATCACATATGGGTAGAATACCATAGCCAATCTGGGGGTGGAGGATCTATGTAAAGGATGGTGTAGCTAAAATGCCCTGCAGGACTGCCGTAGCAAAGCCTGCTCTGGATCTAGAATATAAAGGTAAATTGTAATGCTTGGAAAATGTATGCACGGAGCTCCATGTAGCAGCTTCTAGAATGTCCTTGGTAGCCACCCCTCTTAAGAAGGCTGTGGAGGTGGCTGTGGCTCTGGTGGAATGAAGTCTAATGTTAGCTGGCACAGTTTTTCCATGAAAGGAATAACAAAACGAATGCAATTCCTATCCATTTTGAAATTGTCTGTTTGGAAATTGCTTTTCCTTGTGCCAGCAGCATATGCTACCAACAGCTGGTCAGTTTTCTGTAGCTTTTAGTTCTGTCCAAGTAGTAGTGCAACTGTCTGTGTATGTCCAGGGTGTGCAGAAGTTTCTCCCCTTTGTTTTGTGGATTTGGAAAGAAGGTAGGCAGGTAAATAGCCTGGTTTAATGAGACCCTGGATACCACCTTTGGCATAAATGAAGGATTGGTTCTCAATGAGACTCTGTCCTGATGAAAAATAAGAAATGGCTGTACTGCCATGAGGGCCTGTAACTCAGATACTCTTCTTGCTGAGGTTATGGCCAGAAGGAAGGCAGTCTTCCAAGACAGGAACTGTAGTTCCGCAGATGCTGCTGGTTCAAAGGGAGGCAGAGTTAGTTTTTCCAACACGAAGTTAAGGTCCCAAGTAGGCACTGGAGGTTTCCTTGGAGGATTGATGTTTTTAATTCCTCTTAGAAACTGTCTTAGAAGAGGATGAGAAAAGACAGGTGGGTCAGTATTGTACTCTGCTGAAATTGCTGAAGCATGAATTTTAATGGAAGAGTAAGACAGGCCATTGTGGAGCATTTCCGCCAAGTATTCCAGGATATGTGCCATGTTCATCACTGTCACATCTAGGCCCTTTGTGGTGCTCCAAGTGTGAAATCTTTTCCATTTTGCTGAATATGCCTTTCTTGTGGAAGGTCGGCGAGCTTCCATGATGATATCCTTCACTCTCTTGGATAGCTTATCCTGAGGAGGAGTCAAGGTATTTTCCAGGCTGTTAGTTGCAAGGTTTTCAGGTTGGAATGCAGAGTTTTGTAATTGTGCTGTGTCAGGAGAAGTGGCCATTGAGGAAGAGACCATGGTTTCGTGCGTGACATGCTCTTTAACAGTGGGTACCAGTGCTGTCTTGGCCAGTCCGGAGCTATCAGGATCACTTTTGGCTGCTCTGTCCTGATCTTCAGTAAGACCTTGGTCAATAATGGAAGAGGTGGAAATGCATACACTGTTAGAGTTCTCCAGCTGAAAGAGAGGGTGTCCACTTTCCATGCTTGTGGGTGGTATGTCCTTGAGCAGAATTTCTTCAGCTGATGATTGTGGGGGAGGCAAAAAGATCTATGTCCGGCCTTCCCCATGATAGTGCTATCTGTAGGAAGATGTCTGGGTGCAGCATCCATTCGTGTGCATCCATGATATTTCTGCTTAAGCTGTCCGCCAGTATATTGTCTTTTCCTGGCACAAACTGGGATTGCAACTCTATATTGAGTTTCAAGGAAAGTTCCCATAGAGTCATTGCCAGTCTGCAAAGAGTGTAGGAATGGGTGCCTCCTTGCTTGTTTATGTACCACATGACTGTGGTGTTGTTTGTCCTTATTAGCAGGTGGCCTTGATGCAGAAAGAGTTTGAAGACCTCGATTGCATGTATCACTGACAGCATTTCCTTTTGGTTTATGTGCATGAGTAGCTCCCTTTGTGACCATAGTCCTTGAATACATCTGCCCTCCATGTGTGCTCCCCAACCGTGGTCTGAAGCATCCATTGTAATGGTTTGGCTGGCTATTGGTTTGCTGAAGGGTAGACCCGTGTTTGACTGGCTTGCTTGAGCCCACCACAGAAATTCCTTTTGGAGGCATGGAATGAGTGGGATCAAAGTTTCTAAGCTGTGACTGTGCTGAGTCCATAAACTCCTTAGGTACCATTATAGTTTCCTCATATGCAGCCTTGCTTGTGGAATCAGAAGAATGCAAGATGCCATGTAACCCAGGGCCTGCAGAACTTTCCTTGCAGTCAGCTGAGTTTGTCTTGTCAGATTCTTGAAGTAATCCGGTAGTTGTCTTTGTTTTTCTTCTGTGAGAAAAGCCATTTGGGTGGTTGTGTATAGATCTGCACCCAGAAAAGTTATTCTTTGGGATGGAACAAGTCTTGATTTGTGAATGTTGACTGTATATCCCAAGGCCTGCAGTAGGTGGATGGCATAACTCAAGTCCTTTACCAAAGTTTGCTGGCTGTCTGCTTGTATAAGGCAGTCGTCCGGATATGGGTATATTTGAATCCCCTGAAGCCTGCAGTGTGCAATTACTGATGCCAGGCATTTCATGAATACTCTGGGCGCAGTAGATAAGCCAAAGGGCAATGCTGAGAATTGATAATGCTCTGAACCTGCAAGAAATCTGAGGTGTCTTCTGCAACTTTGTCTGATAGGGACATGCAGGTATGCCTCCTTGAGGTCTAGAGTCACCAGCCAAGACCCCTTGCCCAGCATGGGAAGAAGTTGCTGTAAAGTCAGCATTTTGAATTTTGGCACAATCAGTGCGAACAAGTCGAGAATAGGCCTCCATTGATTTTCTTTTCTTGGAACAAGGAATAGTCTGGAATAAAATCCTTGGCCTTGTTCTGAAAGAGGAACCTTTTCTATAGCTTTCATTTGCATTAAGTTGGAGATTTGTTTCAAAGCCTCTGCCCTTTGATTTGGTGGCAGGTCTGGCATGCCTTTTCTTTTTGGCAATGTGTGAAAATGGAACCTGTATCCTTTGTCTATTATTTGCAGTGTCCATTTGTCTCTTGTAATACTGTGCCAATTTTCTGAGAATAAAGAAAGCTTTCCGCCCAAAGGTGCTTCTAATTGAGCCCTGGTTGGCGGAGTCAAAGCAAAGTCATTGAGTCTGTCCTTGTGCAGTAGTTGTAGGTCCTGCACTACCTCTCTGGTTGGGAGGCTGCCATTGACGTCCTCTGTAGGAGCCTCTAGCTTGCCCTCTACCTCTGGCACGCCTGTTCTTGCCTCTCTGAAATCTTTCTGTGAAAGGACCAATTCTTGGTAGGCCAATTTCTGCTGAATCTTGGTGGTTGAACTTGTAGAAAATCTTTAACTGTTTGTACAGATTTTGCCTTTTCCTCAAATTTCTTTAAGACCTCCTGAGCAGTGGAGCCAAATAACTTTTGCTTCTCCAGTGGAGCATCCAGAAGCTTAGCTTTAACATGGTCTGGCAGAGATTGTTCCTTCAGCCAAGCATGCCTACGTATGACTGCACCTGTCATAGCTGACCTACATGAAGCTTCCAATGCATCATAACCACACTGCAAAAAATGGTTGCTAACCTGCTGGGAGTTATGTACCAGATCCTGAAGTGATTTGTGATCTAGGGGTTCAGGTGAAGACAGTTTCTTACGCAATTCATCTAACAAATACTCTTGGTACTGTATCATATGAAATTGACAATTTAATGCCCTCATAGAAAGAGTAGCAGAAGTATACACTTTTTTACCCCATCTCTCTAAAGCCCTGGACTCCCTTTCACAGGGGAGTGGATTTTTTGTAGTGGCAGCTGCAACCCCTTTAGGGCCCTGGGAAATAGTTTCTGGATCAGCAGAGTGGGCCTTTTAAGGAAAATGATTTGAGTCCGGCACCCTGTAGTACCTATCGGGTTTGACAGGGGCCGGAGGAAGAGTGTCAGGGGTTATGCTAGACTTAGAGTACACATCATCAATGACATTCAAAACAGGAGGAATAGCCAAAGGTCTATGCTGAGGTAAATGCAGAAAAGTTCTTAATCTTTTCCTGGAATCAGAGAATTCCTGGCCCTGCCATTTGAAATGCTCTCTCATAGTGTGAAGGGTCTCCCCGAAGGACAGTTCTTCAGGAGGGAGGCCGAGGATAGATTCCTCTGCATCAGAATCCTCGTGAAACCTCCTCCTGGTAGTCCGAGAGAGCAGAGCCATCAGAGGCCTCCTCTGAGGAGTGGGGATCAGAGGGCTCAAGCCTGGGCCTTTGTCTAGAGGAGGTTGAGAGCCCCTGTCCGGATGGGGTTGAGAGCCCCTAATTAAGGAAATAAGGTCCTCTGCTAAAGTTAGAATCTGTGAACTTGTAGTGGGTCCCTGAGGAATAACCCTGGGAGGCATAGCTTTTGTGTGTTTAGCAGCTTTAGCCCTGGTGAAAGCCTTTATGGACATGGATGCAGGAGGCCTGGCTGCACCACGTGCTGGTGTAGTTTTGTCTAGAGGAATGGTGTCGGAAGTTTCCAAGACACCAGTTTCGGAAGGAAATTCAATAACAGACTCAGCAGGGGCCTCCGGGGCAGAGGTTGTCGGTTGAGCGGTTTCGGGGGTCGGAAGTACCAAGGACTCGGTTTCAGCCAAGACTGAGACACTCGTGGTAGGCCTGGCCGTGGTTTCAGGTCCTTGTCCTTCCGTTTCTTTGTTAAAGGTTAAGTTGGAGTCTCTGACGGCATATTGTACGAAAAACTAGCCCCAAAAAATTCCTCTGCAAACTTCCGGTTGAAGGAAGCACAGGCTGAACAGGCCGAGACGTCGTGGTCTGGGCCTAGGCAGGGGAGGCAGTAAGAGTGGAAATCCTTATGAGGTATTTGTTTCCCACAAGTTAAGCAATTATTAACTTTATCTGACATCGGCTGAGGCAAGAAAGAGTCCCCAATGGGGTACTTAGCTTTTGAAGTCTTCGGTAGCTGTATTACAGGAGCTGGCCGACCGGCACTTGCGAACTGCTTCTGCTTCGGGCACCACGCGGCAAGAAAGACTGGGGAAGATGGCGTCGGCTGACACTTTTATACCCCAGGTGCTCTGACGTCGGGAAAGGCGATCAGCGACATCGATGCCGGACCCAGACTTTGAATCCCGACCGGAGGCTGTCTGAGGCAGGACAATCCATATGTGATGACTGCAGATGCATCCTTGAAGGACATCACAACATAGTAATACCTCACATCCAAAAGAAGTGAATACCTTCTAGATTAGAACCATCAACGCCATCACACATACTAACTTCCCTAGTCCACTAAGCCACACAAGATGTTTGACAGAGCAGGGTCATTCATCACACAAACAGCATAAATATGTACGATGCTACTTCTGCGTTAAGTAAGACATAGAACATATGAGTAATTTCTATGTAACTGCCCTGAGCCTACCTGGACTGCTGATATACCATTGATGAGTTACTGTTAAAGCAGTTATAAGGCAGCATTGCTGTGCTGGGGGTGGGGGAACAACACTGCATGTTCTGCTGGGATACACAGTAGTCTGAATATCATGTAACCCCACTGTGTAACATCTCCCTTGACTGATGTACTGAATATTCCATGCATAAGGCCTAGTGAATAGGACACAATAGTGGAATGGGTATCTGTAGTCCCTTGTTTATGTTACTTCTGTCCAAATAGCCCACTATATTTACTTGCATAAATGTAGCACATCCATACATACAATGCCATATCATACCAATACTTACAAGTACTGTGTAGGTTAGAGACTTACTTGCAAATGCAGAAGTTGACAGAACTGTATTTCAGGACTGACTCTGTTTGATGCAAGCAGTACACAGCCAATACAGGGTTAGGTACAGCTTGTGTGGGTTGCCTGGCATCAATTTTAATATATGTATGTGAGTAGGAATAAGGTGTCAGTCCCTAGGTTGTCAGTGAATGTGCTATGGATTGTCTCTTAGCCAAAGCTGGGGCATACTGAGCATGCCTATGTCTGCCTACAGAGACATGAGAGGGGTTCCTCCTCAGAGTCCTCCTGTGACTGTGGCTGTAGTGACCTAGGCACTGGTGGAGGGCTTTGTATCCCTTCCTTTTGCTGATCCTACTGCAGCTGTTTCTGCAGTATCAGACTGTGTAGCACAGCACATACTGTGAACATACGTGCACATGTGGCTGGAAAGGACTACAGGGCTCAACCAGATATATCTAGGCAACAGAACTGTGACTTCAGAAGCCCAAACACATGCTCTGTGATGTTTCTAGTTTGTGCATGTGCTTCATTATGGCATTCTACCATGGATGTGTGCGTGCATTTCGAATAGGTGTCATCATCCACGGTTCCAGGGTGTAGCCAGCATCTTTCAGTAAATGGCCTTGTGGGATGTCCACCCTAGCAAACATCTGGTATAGCTGTGATGTGTGACAGATATGGGAGTTGTGATAACTGCCAGTGCTACCTGCACACACATTCAGGATAATCCTCTGGGCATTGCGCATGACCTGGCAGCTGATTAAGTGGTACCCCTTGCAGTTGACGTATATTCTACCCTCCTCACCAGGTGGTGCCTTGATGTGTACATGAGTGCAATCTATGGCACCCAGTACTTCAGGGTAGTGTGCTACATGGTACAAATGTTGCATATTGCAGGCCCTCACCTCAGGGGTTAGGGGAAAAGATATGTGCTCATTGGCATGTGGTAGCATGGTATCCAGGACATAGTGGAGTACACTGGAAGCAGATGCCTGTGAGACCCCCATCATGTCTCCAGTAAGGCTTTGGAAACTACCTGTAGCTAGTATCCTAAGGGCTACACATACCTTTGTTTCCACTGGGATGGGTTCCCCTCTGTTGCCTCTGGGTCTGAGTTGAGGGTGGCAGAGCTCAGTGAGTTCTTGTAGTTATGTCCCTGTCCACCCTGTAGCACTCTACAGTCTCCAGCTCATATAGCCCCTGGAAGGTTGCCCTGGGCCTGAACACTCTTCTCCTTCTCTGCCTAGGCCTATTGTCAGCAGCACCAGGAACACTGACTTCAGCATCTAGCACATACAGATGTAGCAGAACTGCAGCAGCCCCTAGCATTATCTCAGTTAAAATTCCCAAGTCTGTACTCCAATGGTCCAAAGTATTGGGGAAAATCAGAATGTAGGTATGCATACTTTATACAACTCTGCTTTAGGTCTAATGTGTGACTGGCTAACCATGATGCATTCCACCTGCCTACAATACAATTAACATAATTTAATGGCCCTATTTCAGTGTGCGACACCACTCACAGTGCTGCACTACGCAGCATAGCTTATATAAAGGTCAAAATTAATAAACTGAATACATCTAGTTGTAAGGACTTGTGCCTATGTCATCACTGTCCCCCGGGTGGTCCTACCACGAGAACATGCTCAGCAATGTGGCATGCTGCACAAACATGCGCACCTGAGCTTAAAAGAATCTAGAAGTGACAGGACACATCCCCCTGATGTCAGCCACATCCTGTGTAAACATCAACATGGTCTAAGAGCCTACAAGAAGGAGATATGCAGACATGATTACTCCTTTCTGCTATTCAATAAATCCACCTCATTTGCATACATATCCATGCTGACAGCCTGGAGACTACACATTTCATAGCCCTATCATCTTAGCAACAGCAGCAATAAACCATTGTAGGGACATCACACAAGGTCATATAATACATTTCTGTCACATATTATAAAATTCTTTTTTTTTTAGTTTTCTACTAAACATTTTTGCACTTGTGGTGAGTAGCGCAAACATGCAGAGATTATTTAAAAAAAATGCAACTTATTCCCTTAATCTTTCTGACATCCACAGTAATAGTTTTGCTGATATGTGTATGTAGTATAATATTTTCAGGGGATTTATGTCCACATTTCTACAGTTTTACACCCCCTATTGTCTGTCAAGGCTACTACTGACACTGACACGGGGTCTGAACCGATGCCTTTCTGCTTGTTTGATCGCCTGACCTGCCTCATTTGCATGAGATTCACCTGCTTCTGAGGCAATTTGCATGCCACAGAATTTTCCCTGTTTGCACATGTGTGCGAGCCCCTCAGCAGCGCTTACTGAATCTGAATATGTTCACTTCCATGTAAGCATGGAGGCGCAGTGCCTACATAAAAAAAAATTGTGTAAGCTTTATTGAATTCCCCCTTATGTAACAAAGCAAACTGTTTTAATATAAAAGAAGACGCAGCACACCTCTCAAAGCATGTTTTGAAACCTGTGTCAAATTAGAAACAATTTAATTCATACAAGACTTTTGCTCTGCATGTAAGTATGCAGCAAAATCATTCAAACTGTGTGTGCACTGTAAAATACATTTCCACATATAGCCTTGATAATTTAACATTCTAAAGACTAGGTTACTAGAAAGAGACATCCTTTTGCCCTGAAGGTCTAACCATTTTCACTCTTTATCAGTGGGTGTTGGATTAGATGAAGCCAAGACTTTTTAGCTATCATAGTTGGCAGCCTGGAAGACCACAGCTGGGTCAGCAGTCAAATGAGAAGAGAAACTTGTCATATCTAAGGAAACCCTACATTTTCTCACAGCCTTTTTAGGGACTGCTGGAATAGATACTGGTCTCCTGCAGGCAGCTCTGTAAATATATCTGCCAAGGCCAGTAAGAAAGGGGGGACAGCCACAGAATTGGGTATCTTGTCTTGTAACGATATGATACCCTGCCTAGCTCTGAAACAGTTTCTAACTGCTCCCAAGCAAAAATATCACTAAATCTAGCAAACGTCACAGGAAAAGTGGGCACTTGTTTGGACTTCATCTCAGGTTCAACTTCTGAAGAATCAGAGTGAATGTTCTCAGTGTCAACTACGAAATCACCATTGTCCTCATCACTTTCTCATTCTCTGAAACAATAGAAGGGTCTCTAGCCAAACTAGCCCAAAATCATGTATAGGAACTCAACCACCAGAATTAGCTGTCTGCAGACCACTCTTAGCCAAGGAAACCACATCAGCCTTATAAACAGATATAATCTGATTAACAGCTGTATGATGAAGCTGTTGTTTCTTTTCCTCATGAACTTCACTACTAGATCAAATATCTGTGGAGACAGTATTAAGTCTGGCAAGGGGTCTCTTACCCCAGATTACTCCTGTACCTAAAAATAGTGTAGTTCTCCCATATCTGTGCCAGGTGCTGGAACAGACCTAGAAAATGTGACTAAACTATGTTCCACAGTGGTTGACAAAGTACACTAGAGGGAGATGGGGCAAAAGGTAAGTGGTCTGTGGGCCGAGCAGTGGCCCAGACAAAATCAATAAATATTGGCTGAAGCATTTTTAATTTTGTTTT
Source organism: Protopterus annectens (assembly GCF_019279795.1). Classification (NCBI taxonomy): domain Eukaryota; kingdom Metazoa; phylum Chordata; order Ceratodontiformes; family Protopteridae; genus Protopterus; species Protopterus annectens. The sequence continues at coordinate 1,142,726,663 of NC_056735.1, forward strand.
TTTCTTTTATTGTTTTTATGTGCTACCCAATTGGGGGAGGGTATCAGAGTTAGAAATCCCTCAAGTTGGGGAGGGAACAACTACCAAAATAACAAACTGACAGTACTGGATAATATAAAAAGTAAGCACTTAAAGTTTCTAGTAATAAGAGTGTTGTCACACAAATAAACTGCCAAACTGTCTTATTATCACAAAGAAAAAACAGACAGTTTGAGAACTGTTCAGAATTATTTCACAACAGATAGAAGTTAAAGAATTTCCGGCACACAAAGTCCAAACACCAAAGCAATCAGTCTGCCAAACCAGTGTCAAACATTAGCTCCATATACTTTCACCATGTTAAACTGACATAAAATAACATTTAATATCAACTGAAACTAAAGTTTCTTGCCAGAGAAAGTAAAATCAACACTGTATATTCAAATAACTTTGTTTGCAGTAAAATCTCAGTGAGACATGCTGAAAAAAATCTAACTTCTGCAATATTTTCCTGTCAAAATATCAAAATAAATCAACAGTATAGACAGGCATTTTTGACTGCACTAAACATCCCCTAGTGTATAACAGTACAAATACACACTGCCCTTCAGAGAGAAATACTGAACATTTCCTAAGAAACAGTAAAAAAAACGCCCAGCATTTTTTAAAGACTGAACTCAAATAAACACTGCTATAAGCATTAATTCCCACAAAAATAAAACATTAAAATAAACATTTTTATATAAACATAAAAGAGAATAATACATCTAATAATATGAAAGGAACGGGGACCTTAAATGGTGCTTATCTTAGCAGCTCTGGATAGTGTGAAGAGTCAGGGGACTTTCTTCTTTGGATGGCAGAAAAAGACTGAACACACTTCCTGTCACAGCTGAAAGGTTCCCTCTTAGGATATGCTCATTTAATCAGCTGTTAGAGCAAGAGAGAGGTTAAGGAAGTCAGTTTTTGAAAGCTGACCAGTACTGGTTCTTTGCCAGATAACACAAAATCCCACTGAGGCAGATGGAATGATGAACATCTCCTCAGAATAAGGACTATGATTGCTGTTAAGCAGCTGTTTTTGATAATAACTCCAGAGCAAAAAAAAACATTCAGCACAACTACTCAGACAAGAGAAAGTAGAAAGGGTTGTTGCCAAGCTTAGGAAGCTTATAACAAGAAATCCTATAGAGGTACTAGAAATATTTCAGAAATTTTATGAAATCAAGAAAAGGTACAAATGGAAATGTTTATGGAAGAATTAAATATGCCAATGTTAGAGGATAGATGTGGGTCAATTAATAACAGTTAGGATAGGAGGAGATGAGATAAAATTGTGATGTATAACCAATCTACAGGAAATTCCCCAGGAATAGATGGTATTCCTGTGGAAGTCTGGAAGCTAGGAGAGAAAAATGGGTAAAGATCTGTAAGGTTTTGTTTACCAGTATTTTAAGAGAAGGAAAAGAAGCACCAACATCCCAGAAGAAAGCAGTGGTGGCTATAATACCTAAAGAGGGTAAACACCCATCTCATCCACACTCATACAGGTCCATTGCAATCCTAAACCATGATTATAAAGTGTTTGCGTCTACAGTGGCTAAAAGAATGGCAAAGGTGATGCCAAAAGTGATAGATATGGATCAATGTGGTTTTGTGGAGGGAGGCAAACATTTGACAATATTAACAGAACAATGATGACCCAGAGGGAAGTAGAATGGAAAATACCACTGTTGTTGGCGGGTCTGGATGCAGACAAAGCATTTGACAGAGTAAGCTAGGAGTTTATGAGCAGGGCAATGGAAACATTTGCATCCCCTCATAAAATTATAAGGTTGATTAGGAGGACATATTAGGGATCTGAGGCAAAAAGTAAAGTGGGTGGGTTCCTCTCTAATAATTTCTGTTTTGAGCAGAGGAACCAGGCAAGGGTGTCCTCTTTCCCCTTTATATGCATTATATTTAGAACCACTGGCAAAGAGAATAAGGACTCAGAAATTCAAGGATATATTTGATACGGTAATCAAGAAAAGCTAGCTCCATCTGCAGATGATATTATTTTATACCTGATAAAACCAGAAAAGGACTTTTCAGTGTTGTGAACCATTTTGAGACCGTTTCAAGTCATTTCAGGATAAAACATTAATGAAGCTAAACAAAGGCAATAGCTGTAAACTATGTGTCCACACACAAATTGGTTCTGCAATATCCATATTTATGGGGACATGTTAAAATGAAGTACTTAGGAGTATGGATTAAAAAGGATTCTAGTGTGGCAGCTAAGGATATGTGGGAAGAGACTAAACAAAGGACAATACAACAATTGATAAATTGGAAGCTCTGTTTTAGGGATATGGATAGCAAGACACAAGTGTTTTAGTCCCTTTATTTTTATACATAGGCCAGGCATATTTTCATCAACTAGAGGAGAAGTTGTGGATACCAATTAATAAAGAGATGAAGGATTTTATCTGGTAGGGGAAGATAGCATGAATCAAGTGGGATAAGCTGATTCTTCCAAAAGAACAAGGTAGTTTAGGATTCCCCAATTTGAAGGGGTATTTCAGAGCTGCACATTTAAGGCTCCTATATATAACACAAGCAGAAAGTCATAATTCAAAGTAGAAAGTGATGATTATGAAACAGGGGAAGCTCAAGAAACCAGTAGAGACTGGGGTTTTGGATGCAGATCCTTAAGGAGAATAACAATAACCATACAGAATATTATATCCATAAAGTAGCAGAAAGTATTCTAAGAACTAAGCCAACACTGAAATGGAGAAAGGAGATTCTGCTGATAGGGATGTCTGCAAATAGGGATACAAATAAAAAGCAAGAGTGGGCTGGAATTTATTGGCGAAAACTGGCGAAATAGCCAAGGTATTGGGAGCAGATAATTAGAGAGGGAAAGGTAATAGAACGGGAAGAGGCCAATAATTTGTTTGGACTGCAGGCTGGAGATTGCCTTCCCTATCAAGGACTGATATCAGAGTATAAGCAAAGAGAATGAAATAGGGGGACCAGCACTGATAGAGTTGTTAGTAGAATCTAGAACAGAAGCTGCGGTTAAAAAAGGAATAGTTAGTAGATCTTATAAAATATTGCATGATAACTATAAGAATAAATCAGCGGAGATTAGAAAGGATTGGGAAGAGAGATGGGATAAGAATTTTACAAAGAAACAGTGGGGGATATGTGTATGTCTCCCAAATATGCAACAAAGTCTAGAAGATTTAGGATCTTAGCTTTTAAGTGTTTATATAGATATTTTTTTATCCCAAGTAGCCTCCAAATAATTTTTCCTCAAGTAGACAGAAAATGTTGGTAGTGTGATGGGGAAGAAAGAGGTAACTGGGAACATGTTTTCTGGGAGTGTAATGAGTTAGCAAACTTTAAAATTCCCTGAAAACTACTCTATCAAAAATACTGGGTCAGCAAACTGGTATAGCTAAAGAAATGATTTTTTGAACTATGGTACAGAATTGGAATTGCCTAGACATAGTAAGGACTTCCTGAGTCTAACTATGGTGGCTGCCAAAAAAGCAATTACTAGTAAATGGAAATTAAAGTCTAAACCAAATGTATTATAAGTAGTGAATATAGTAACATAGATAAAACAACTGGAAATGGGATTTTTTAGAAAAGGTTAAGAGCATATTACATAGAAAAAAAAATGGAAATTGTGTAAACAGCGCAGTGGTGCAGCAGTTGTGTTGTTGCCTCATAGCAAGAGCTTTCCGGTTCGATTCTCGGCTGGGGTGCCTTCTGTGTGGAGTCTTCATGTCCTCTCTGCATTTGTGTGGGTTTCCTCTGGGTGTTCTGGTTTTTCCCATGTTACAAAGACATGCATCTGGAGTGTTTCTCTCTGGGCCTCCACTGAAAATTGGCTTAGTTCCAAGTCAGACCTTCCCGGTAAACAAATGTTAAAATACAAAAAATAAAATAAACAATACATTCAGAGGAGGAATAAGGTTTAAAAGAAGGCAGGATTTGAATGGGCTATGTAATGTCTGACTGACAATGACTGGAAAGATTATAAGTGATGTATAATGTTTGCAACTAAAATTATTTCAATATGGTTTATTTTCACTTATATAAATGTATGCTTGCTTATGTCATAAACAATAACTTAATAAAGATGTTTCTTGTTTAAAAAATTACTCTGAGCTTCTCCTTAATGGGATGTCCCACTTTGACCCAAATGACATTATAAATACAAACAAGTTCTATGCAGTCTTCACCCACAAAACATCTATTTCAAAACCACTCAACCCAGATTCCTCTTACTGCCTTACTAAAGAATATGTTCTTAAGGTGTTACCTGAAACCAGAAACACTTCTTCCATAGGTCCTGATAGCATACATTGGTGCTTATTAAACAGCATCAAACATGCTTTAGCCAAACCTCTACTTAAACTATTTAACCTAAGCCTAGTCAGAGGCTTTGTACCCATATCCTGATGGACAGCTGTGGTGATGATCCTCAGCAAAGGTGACCCTATTATGAATCTTAAGAATGACAGATCAAGCAGCCTTATGAGTCTGATCTATAAAGCTGTATTATAACCAATCTCATTAATTATGATATTAAAAAAACTTATTAATCTTGATGGTCAACAATTTGGCTGTGTGAAAGAGAGATCTTGCCTGTTAAAACTTAATTTCTTTCAAAGGGTTACACAACCTTTTGACAGCAGTCATGCTGTCCATACAACTTATCCTGACCTGTCCAAAGCATTCCATAGCATATTCCATGTCAAACTTTTAAGGAAACTGTCATCCTTAAACATAGGTCCTTAAATGATAGGATGGACTGCCAGTTGGTTGAAAGGCAGAACCCACATAGTTCATGTGGCAGGTGCCTCTTCCAATAGTACTAAGGAAATCAATGGAATTCCCCAAGGATCTATGCTCAGT
>NC_056735.1:1142736558-1142791558 GCF_019279795.1 Protopterus annectens
TGAGCAGAAGTATGTTCTCAAAGAAGCTCCACTGAAAAGTATCTAACATGTTGATTTCTTCCAGATTATAAACACAAAAAGCACTATTATACTCAATATTTGGTCAAACTATAATTTTAAACAAATTTATTAAAATATAAGGCTCCCTAGATGAAACTGTTGTAAACACAAAACCAAGCTATTTCAAAGCACTAGTTTTCGATCAACAAAGCATTCTCTCTTAAAGAAATATTGCCGTTGATAGTATCAAACTCATTCATCCTGTCAGCTAACTCCAGTGCTTCTTTGTTTAATAAAACAGGATGTTAAAAGTTATACTTTCTAAATAACGCAAGCTGTGTGGTCAATGAATTACTACTTAGGTTCATAGGTTCATACTAGGCTATCTGCCCTAGGGCATTTATAAGCCTAGCCAGAGTGTGTTTGGCTTTCGCCACCCATTTTAAATTAATTTTGCTATGCCCTTTTTCGAGGTTAGTATACTGTGCCTCTGTCTAACAGTGACACAGAAGTGATACCCGGGGTAAACCTACGATCTCCCATCCACTCATCAAGATTCCTCTTGAAGAGAGTCAATGAGGGACTCTGCCTAACCTGGACTGGGATTTTATTCAAGAGTGAAGGGAGCCTCTGGGTTATGAATCTGTCCCTCCAGCATGTCCTATTTATTTCAGTGCTGAGGTTCAAGTCTCTCGAGCACGTAGCTCGATGGGATTTGGATTTTCTGAGGTGCAGCATGTCCATTAATTCGGGTTGGACATGGCTTTATACGTCAGGCACAGATCGCCTCTAAGCAGGCGGTATGCCACTGAGTAGAGCTGGAGTTTCTTTAACCAGGCAGCATATGGCATCTGTTTGAGCCTTTGATCCTATTGGTGAGGTACTTTTGGGGTCTTTCCAGTTGCTGCAGGTGTCTGGTAAGGTACATCCCAAAAGGGGCATTGTACTCAATTATGGGCCTGATGAGGGATGAGTAAAGAGGCACGATGACCTCCCCTGATCTAGATGTGAATCCCTTCATGATTAGGTGGGCTATATAAAATGTTTTTCTAACCACTTTGGCCACGTGGTTGTGAAATGAGAGATTGCTATCAACTTGGGTCCCCAGGTCCCTAATTACTTCTGTACTTAATGGATTACCACCTATGTGGTAATTTGTGGGCACTTTGTTTTGCCAAAGGATGACTATACACTTTTTGGTGTTTAGCTTGAGGCCATGGCTCTGGCACCAGTTGTCTGTTTCTATGAGGCCCTTTTGGAGGATGCTTGTGTCGGCTAGAGAGTCGATTATGGCGCCCAGTTTGCAGTCATCTGCGAACTTGGTCTGCCACAGTCCTTCTGTGTTGGCCTGTACCTCCGAGAAATATATACCAAACAAGAGAGGTCCCAGGACTGAGCCTTGTGGGATGCCACTTGTAACTGGTTTGGAGTCTGACATGGCTCCAGCAATTCTAACTATGTGGGTTCTGTCCTTGAGCCAGTTTGCAACCCATCTAGTGACATAGGGGTTTATATTTAAGCTAGTGAGCTTAACTATAATGCCCGAATGGGGTATTGTATCAAAGGCTTTTGCGAGGTCCAGGTAGGCTGTGTGGACCACCTTCCCCTTGTCAATGGCCTTGGTGACTGTTTCAAAGAAATCAACCAGGTTTAAGAGGCAGGATCTGCCCTTAACAAAGCCGAACTGGGTAGGATCCAGTGTCTGTAGGTCCCCAGTATCTTTATTTATGAGATCCATGATGATCCTTTCCAGAGCTTTGCAGACCAAGCTAGTCAGGCTTATAAGTAGAACCTCTGCTTGATCAAAGTTGTAAACTACTTTAGTAAATAACTGGTATACAGAAAAGGGCTTAAACATAATGCTAAAAGTGAAGTACTGTTTCTTTCAGAACACTAAAGTTACCCTCAATCCACAGCATAGATAACACACCCTTAAAAATGAATTCCTGGGCATTTGGGTTGACAGTTCTCTCTCCTTTGATAATCATATGTCAGCTGTTGTCAGGAAATCCTTCTGTGTAGAACAACTAATAGCCAAAGGTATTTTGTCTACATGTGGAAATGTTATTGTACCCCTATATTCAGCACTGATTAGACCCATTAGAAAGTAAACAATGCTACTCTGCATTTAGTATCTCACATCTCATCACAAATTTAAAAAGACCCAGAGGCTACTAACAAAAGAGGTCTGTGACCTTAAGAACTTTAACTATCATGAGAGGCTGAAAGCTTGTCCCTGTACTATGTGTAAATTACTGAGTGATGAAGTTTTAACTGTTGAGCAACTAGAATATGGAACGGATTGGGAGACATTGTTACAGTGTTGTGAAACATACTGGCAGTTGCTTTTGAATGCATCAGAAAAAACAAAAGTAAATCAAGCAATTCTGATAAACAGTTTATTAAAACTTTGAGCAGCTAAGTTGTGAGATTTTTTAATTGATTTTACAATTAAGTTTTAGTTCACAGTTTTAGAATAGCATTGATTAATGACAGGATCAGTTAAAATGTGTCATGTGACAGTCTGAGTATTGTATACATGGAGTTTCCCAGCTGGTAATTTTGATGGTCTGATTCAATAAACAGAAAAAAGTGCTAATAGTGAGGATTATTGTGAGCAAGATCTAGTTTGGTGATTTATGGCTATTGGTTGTACTTGTACACCCTTTGCAGGTGACACAATTTGTGCATGTTCATTATTTTCCTACCTCTCACTAAATATAATTCGTTCTGTCTTCCCAGGTTGAGACTAAAACAGGTAAGTCTCAATCAGTGCTCTACCCCAGTAAAATTACAAATAAATAAATAAATATATGTGCAATGTATGTATGGGTATACACACACACTTATTTGTGTGTGTGTGTGTGTGTGTGTGTGTGTGTGTATATATATAGCGTAGCTCGATGGGATTTGGATTTTCTGAGGTGCAGCATTTCCATTAATTCCGGGTTGGACATGGCTTTATACATCACGCACAGATCGCCTCTGAGCAGGCGGTATGCCACTGAGTAGAACTGGAGTTTCTTTAACTGGGCAACATATGACATCTGTTTGAGCCCTTTGATCCTCTTGGTGAGGTACTTTTGGGGTCTTTCCAGTTGCTGCAGGTGTCTGGTAAGGTACATCCCAAAAGGGGCATTGTACTCAATTATGGGCCTGATGAGGGATGAGTAAAGAGGCACGATGACCTCCCCTGATCTAGATGTGAATCCCTTCATGATTAGGTGGGCTATATAAAATGTTTTTCTAACCACTTTGGCCATGTGGTTGTCAAATGAGAGATTGCTATCAACTTGGGTCCCCAGGTCCCTAATTACTTCTGTACTTAATGGATTACCACCTATGTGGTAATTTGTGGGCACTTTGTTTTTGCCAAAGGGGATGACTATACACTTTTTGGCATTTAGCTTGAGGCCATGGCTCTGGCACCAGTTGTCTGTTTCTATGAGGCCCTTTTGGAGGATGCTTGTGTCGGCTGGAGAGTCGATTATGGCGCCCAGTTTGCAGTGATCTGCAAACTTGGTCAGCCACCTCCGAGAAATATATACCGAACAAGAGAGGTCCCAGGACTGAGCCTTGTGGGACGCCACTTGTAACTGGTTTGGAGTCTGACATGGCTCCAGCAATTCTAACCATGTGGGTTCTGTCCTTGAGCCAGTTCGCAACCCATCTAGTGAAATAGGGGTTTATATTTAAGCTGGTGAGCTTATCTATAATGCCCGAGTGGGGTATTGTATCAAAGGCTTTTGCGAGGTCCAGGTAGGCTGTGTGGACCACCTTCCCTCCAATGGCCTTGGTGACTGTTTCAAAGAAATCGACCAGGTTTAAGAGGCAGGATCTGCCCTTAACAAAGCCGAACTGGGTAGGATCCAGTGTCTGTAGGTCCCCAATATCTTTATTTATGAGGTCCATGATGATCCTTTCCAGAGCTTTGCAGACCAAGCTAGTCAGGCTTATGGGGCGATAGTTTCCAGGATCCGTTGAGGCACCACCTTTGTGGAGAGGGACCACTGTTGCTGTACGCAACTCTTTGGGTACATATCCTGTAGTAAGGCTGAGATTGAACAGTAGTTTTATGTTTGGGTTTAGCTCTTCTTGGAGTTCATGTAGGACGCAGCCCAGGACACCGTCTGGTCCCACTGATGCTGTGTTTTTTGCTTTGGAGAGGGCAGCTCTTACCTGAGCATCTGAGATGTCGGGGGGCAGCGGTCTGCTGGGATAGATATTCGCCCTTTTGGTGGGGAGGGGGGGACATTTGCGCTGAACCTGTCAGCTAGGATGTTAGCAATGTCTGTGGATTCGGTGTATTTTTGTCATTTTGGACTAATTCTGAGCATATCTGGGAATTCCCACCCAGGTTCCTAACATAACTAAAGAAAGCCTTGTAATTATCCTTAGTGTCCTGCGCAATTTTTCTCTCGAAGCTGGCCTTAGACGATTTTATGAGTGCCCGTAGTTTTTTGCTAATACTGATCAGAGATGCCTTCCCTTTTTGGGATTTTGCTCTATCATGTACTAGCTTCCTCCTTCTATTGTATAGTTTGTTTATGGCTGGGGTCCACCAGACAGGACGTCTGCCTTTGGAGGATTGGGTCTTGGTTTTATTTGGGATTGCATGATCCATGCATTCCTGAAGGTGTTCATAGAATGTGTTTATAAAGGATTCTGCGGTCTGGGCCGTATTTTCCACAGGCCCGGGGGCTTTGAAGGATTCCACCTCGGTTTTGAGGAGTGTGAAATTTGCTTTAGAGAAGTTTTTCACTGTGGTTTTCAGGGCAGGGGGTGGAGTCAGGATGTAAATGTCCAGTGAGATTAGTTTATGGTCTGATCTTACCAGCGAGGGATACACTTCTGGTCTGGAGCATAGAGTCCCCATGTTGGTGATGATCAGGTCCAGTATGTTTTCCCCTCTTGTGGGAGTGGTAAAAAGTTGTTCCACAGCATTTGAGTTTATAAATTCTAGGAACCTTTGGGCTAGGGTGTTGGAGCTAGAGTAATGCTCCCAGTCTATGTTTGGGTAGTTGAAGTCGCCCAATATAATGGTGTTTGGAGAGACCTTCATATTTTCCAGTGTTCTCAGGAAGGCTGAGTGGGGTTCCTGGGTTTGGGAGGGTGGTCTGTAGCAGGCTATAAACTGGAAGGCAGTTTTACCCACTGTTAGTTGCACATGGATAGTCTCTGATGCTTTGTGCTGTGCCACCAACCTGGAGGTGTGGGTATCTTTGATGAATATTGATCCCCCCCCCTTTTGTGGTTCGGTCCAAGTTTTGGGGCCGAAAAGCATGGTATGAGCTATAACCAGGTAGTGCTGGGGAGCTCTCGGGAGCCTTGAACCAGGTTTCTGTTACTGCACAGATATCGATGTTCTCCATGCTAAGGAGAGTTTCGAGTGCGTGCATCTTGAGGTTTAGACTTCTGGAGTTGAGTAGCATTACTCTTAGTTTCTTATCCCTTGTGATACCTATGGAGGTGGGTTTGTCTTTTGAGCCTTGCCTAAAAAGGCACTATGGGGTAGCAAGAGCCTTTGCCAATATCCAAAGCCCAGGGTGACAGGTCCAAGCCGTCCCTAGCCAAGCATCGTGGCTTGTCGAGCATGTCATCCCAGGCTGACAGGCATTGGATCCCCTTTGAATGACATCAATACTTAAGCCAATTGTTGAAATTGATCATCTTGTCTTCATATTGTGGCATCATTCTTGGTGAGGGTAAGATGCTACTCAAGGTCAGGGTCATACCGGCCTGGGCTACATGCTCAGAGAGCTCCTCTATGTCTCTTTTTATGTAGTCCAGGGAGATACGTCTCAGGTCATTCACACCAGCATGGACAATGACTGAGTCATATTTGTACTTGCCTTGGAGTGACCTGAGCGCTTGTGTTATGTGGCGGATCCTAGCACCCGGCAGGCAGCTCACCGTGACCTTCTCCTTGTTCAGCCTGGTGAGCGGGACATCAGTGTGCCTGACGATAGAGTCACCTATTACAAGTGTATCAGGTGTGTTGTTTAGCCTTAAGGGCTGTGACTGTTCGTCACACTGGCTTTGTGAGCTATGTGTTGCACATGTTTTGTTTTGGGGTAGCGGTTGCTTGGGTGTCTGCTTTGGAGGTCTCTGCTGCTTAGGCAGATTTTTATTTAGAGCCTCCGAGTATGTTTTTGTGTGTTTATGTGTTTGGTTTGCTGTCATGGTAGGTCTATGTGAGACTGGAATTGTAGTGAGTGTGGTTTCCTTCTCCTCCTGACTGGTTTCGCCAGTACTGAGTTGAGAGAGCTTAGCCTCCAGTATGGCCATATGGTTGCATCTCTCACATGTGTTGGAATTTGTTGGGAGGAGGAGAGGGTTGTCTGTGTACATGACGCATTTGTAACATTGCCTCAAGATTCCCAGATTCACCAGCTGGACCGGAGAGGAGATTGACAACTGACCTTTGGACATGCTAGAATAGTATTGGGAATTCCTTTATAATTGAAAAAAAAGGGCCAATGGGGAACGAGGTACTCAAGGGGAGTTTGTGAGGGTGTAGTGCTTTTAATATTTTAGTGCTGACATATATAATTGCTTTAGTGAGCAAGTGCCAGGTAACTTAAATGCAATGTGTTACAGGTAACTTAAATGCAAAAATGACAAACAGTAACTTTCTTTCAAGTGAAACAAGGAAATAAGTACAGTAAGCAATGCAGATATCACTAGGGATCCACAGAAGTGCTGAAAAGCCGCATTTTAGGTGGAATTAGCGTTTCAGGGAAATAACAAGCAAATAACAAGCATACAAATAAAGCTAGATTCAGCAGGCCTGGATCTAGTCTATGCTACAGCAAACAAGGTGTACCAATATCAGTAAGAAACAGTTCAAATATGCAGGCACTATAAGCCTTTAACCAGAAATTCCCAGCTCAGAAGGGCAGAGTCCAGCCTCTCCTCCCACAAGAGTGCAGACCACAAACCTTCTTAATGTAAAATAACTGGCCTGAAGCCCAAGTGCTTAAACCAGAACTAATACACTTTTAGAATAACAGACACTGAGCCCTCAATCAGCAGTTCACAACTTAGAAGGATGTAAGCTACCTGTCTTGCCACCACAGTGCAGGCCACAAACCTTCCTAATGTAAAACAACTGGTCTGAAGCCCAAGTGCTTAATCCAAAAGACTTAAATTATAGCTACACTTTAATCAAGTTACTACCAAGCAGTAATAGATACAATTGAATACTTTAAAGAATGCCTGGATTAGTGCTCAAGTTAAACAAACAAAGCTAGATTCAGCAGGCCTGGGTCTAGTCTATGCTACAGCAAACAAGGTGTACCAATTTCAGTAAGAAGCAGTTCAAATATGCAGGCACTATAAGCCTTTAACCAGAAATTCCCAGCTCAGAAGGGCAGAGTCCAGCCTCTCCTCCCACAAGAGTGCAGACCATGAACCCTTTTAATGTAAAATAACTGGCCTGAAGCCCAAGTGCTAAAACCAGAATTAATACACTTTTAGAATAACAGACACTGAGCCCTCAATCAGCAGTTCCCAACTTAGAAGGATGTAAGCTACCTGTTCTGCCACTACAGTGCAGACCACAAACCTTCTTAATGTAAAGCAACTGGCCTGAAGCCCAAGTGCTTAAACCAGAATTAATACACTTTTAGAATAACAGACACTGAGCCCTCAATCAGCAGTTCCCAACGTAGAAGGATGTAAGCTACCTGTCCTGCCACCACAGTGCAGGCCACAAACCTTCCTAATGTAAAACAACTGGTCTGAAGCCCAAGTGCTTAAACTAAAAGGCTTAGAATGAGTTACACCAAGCAGTAATAAATACAATTGAGTACTTTTAAGATGACGCAAAAGCAAAATAAAGTAGGAAGAAACACAAATACAGTAAAAGCAGATTTTTTTTTTTTTTTTTTTGAGTGAGCAAATGAGATGGGCCCAGGAGTTACAGGACAGAAACAAGTGCAAATGCAGGCCTTCAAATCAGAAAGTTGAGTGAGATGGAAGACCGCCCAAATGGCCAATAACTACAAATTCTGGGCCAGAACCACTCCTTATGTGGTAGACAGGTTACCTAGTGCTTACCACTCCCACTGATAAGCTAGAAGGCTTCCCTCCAACACAGAAAGGCTTGGGGGCTCAGAAGCTTACAAATAGTCCTGGATACAGCAAATCTGTATCTGGAACACTAATTACAGGAAAGGTAGGAAACAGGCTTACAATTTTTTTCAGAAAAGTAGCAAAAACACTAGTAAAAACAATTCACATGCAGTGCAAGCTGGCACACTTGAGTATGTAGCAATATTAGTCCACACACAGTTTGAAAAAATGTAATTAAATTAAAAAGGACTAAAAGCAAGTGCAGAAAGGTTTTATTAGGTAGAATGCAGTAAAGAGATGGGACTGGGGGAGTGTCCTAGATCAAATTAACAGTGGGGCGGGCACTGCAAAAGCCACCAAATTTAAACTACAACCAAGAACAGGGAGGGGTGTGGGGAAAGTTTCAACAGAGCTGTGAGGAATCAGAGTGCAAATTATAAAACCAAAAAATATATATACTGATCTCTGTATATTTGCAGAACACTAAGACAACAGATATCTAAGCAACAATTTAGCTCTATAATACAGAATAATACAGAAAAATATACTCAGCTCTATATATTTGCAGATAATCTTGTAAGGCTGTCTCTCAACACACAGGTCCACTTTACTTGCTAGATGATAATCTTTCTCAGTATCTCATGATGAAGTAACAAGGGACCTATGCTTGCAATCATTTGTTTATTTTGATAACTAACAATATGACACCTTCTAGAGGTTCAGAAGATACAATTAAATAAAAGTGGTTTCAAAAATTAACTCTGGGGGGCTCTAGTTTTCCAGACAGAGTACTGTCCCATTAATCTAACCTTTGGTATCATAGTAATTAATCATCTAACAGTCTATTTCACAGTGTACAGACTGACATTTTAAATAATGAGGCCACTGATCATACAACCATGTGGAAGGGTATCAAATGCTTTTCTGAAATATATACCACAAGCACAACAAACCCATTATCAACTGCCATATCAGTGGTATCACATTAGTCAATCAAACTGGTTACCGTTTACCTGCTAATTACAAAACCATGATGGTCAGTGTGTCAATAAGCATTAAATAGTTATTTTGTTTCATTTTGCTCAAAATTCAGTGTTCAAAGCATTTACAAGGCAAGGATATGTTTTAATTTGATCTTTTCTACACTGTAAATCTGAGTGTGGTGTGTGATGCCTGAAATAACTTACTTAAGGTTTAAGATAACTTTTGAGATATGTACCAAAAGCATGCATCATGCACTGAACTACTTAATCATACTACAGCACTACAAAAATGTTATGTGGCACACATATCAGACACCCCCCACATACTACATTTACCCATTTTTTTCTCCTTTCTGTGTTTTTTTTGTAAATTAAGTACTAACATTGAGTTGAATGGCCTACATTTATTGTCCAAGTTGCTAACAAATATGGTGTTAAAGGGACAATCCCAGTGTTTAAAATTAGATTCCGAGTTAAGCTGACAGAAGTCATGCCCACTTTGACACGTCATTTTCATTCCCACCCACAGTGTCATTTTACTTTTAAATATCCTGTAAATCCACAGTTCCAGTCTTGTTTCAGCTCCCTGGATAAACTAATCTTTAGATTTGTGTTCCTCTCTGACTTGCACTGGAATGGGGAACTATGTCCCCAGCTCCTTGCTCATATTTAAAATAAAGAAAGCTGTGCCAGGGAAAACGGACATCAGTGTATACTAATTTTTAAATTTTCCATCACTCAGGCTTCTAAAGATGCACAAGCAGCCCACTCATAAACAAATACTGCATTCGTCTAGTAGTATTCAGAAATCAACACGTATCAAACTAGAAGGTGAAAAGGGAGCAGAAGAGTGTGTTTACTAATGCTCTAACCTTCTCTCACACACTTGCTTTACTATGGAAATACTAGATGGTCAGAAAGTCACTACACCAGGTTAGTATTCAAAAATCAGAATACAGTAAAACATGAAAGAAAGAGAAATATGATTTCTATAGATAGAAGCCATGTCATAAAATTGTAGATGGCCGGGATTCACAATCGCCACAGAATAAAATATGAAATGAAAGAAACAAAAAACTCTGGTTACTAGTCAGGTCATAAAATGCCTGAAATGCTACTTTTTCAATGGGTAAAATGGACAGATTAAACTAATGAATGGCTCACAGGGAGAGCTGTTGTCAGTACAACAGCAATTTGAGATTGAATTTGCTTTGAAACTTCCTTCAGGCACTCTTGCCCCACCCCCCTCAGCCAAAGGTGAGCATGCTCAGAAAGGCAAATCTGAAATGTAAACAAAGGCTGAATCAAAACAAAAAAATCCCTGGGACTGTCCCTTTAAGCAGTCTGTGTAGATTTGTACAAATGGAATATCTCACAAATGGCATTCTATTCTATTTCTAAGGTAAATTTCAATATATTTATTTATTTACATTAGTAGTGACAGTTTATGATGATTTTAGCAGTTTAACTGCGGCGGTGGTGGTGCTGCGGTAGCGTTGTCGCCTCACAGTAAGATGTTGTCTTGTTCGATTCTCAGCTAGAGCGTCTTCTGTGTGGAGACATGTGTGAATGGGTGTACCTTCGCTGAAGGTTGTGCGTCAGGGCCGGCAACTTGGCACGTGCGGACCGGAGTTCCGCTGTGGCGACCCCTAACCGGGAAAAGCCGAAAGACACAGCAATGAGTATCTTATTAGGATTTGTTAATTTTACTGTTCACCTGTTTAATTTCATTTAGTTTATTTATAGTCAGTACAGACAGAATTGGATCTGTTTTGCCAGTAATATTTTCCAATTGTCTACTTGTTAGTGTATTATTTTACTTTTTATTTTAACTTTTTTGTCCTAGTAACAGGTGAGCAATGTTGTTTTTGGAGGGGTATATTTAAGGACTTTTTGCAATGCATAAACTTAGTCATTTTTCAGTTGTAGTGAATGGGAAATGCCTGTGTTTCAACTTTTTTTATTTTGCGGTTTCCTTTTAAACTATGTGTGGGTTATTTTATGTTGGCTATGGTGTTTTTGAAGGGTAAAAGCCCCAATCATTTTATGCATGGGGCAAGAGCCCATGCACCCCCACACCCCCTGCTAATTATATATACCAACTATGAAATCACACTAGTGGGGGAAGGGCAATTTCCCAGACCCCACTGTACAGCAGTCTCACATAAAGAGATGCTGGCTGGTAGGAAAATAGAAGGAGTTCACTCTTAGCTATTACAAACACACACACACACACACACACACACACACATATATATATATATATATATATATATATATATATATATATATATATATATATATATATATATACATATATGTATATGTATAGTTACAGTAGATATAAAAAGTGTGCACACCCCTGTTAAAATGCCAGGTTTTTGTGATATAAAAAAATGAGATCACAATAAATCACTTCAGAACTTTTCCCACCTTTAATGTGACCTATAACCTGTACAATTCAATTGAAAAACAAACAAATCTGTTAGGGGAAAAAAATATAAAAAAATAAAAAACATAGAATAAGCTGGTTGCATCAGTGTGTGCACCCTTAAACTAATACTTTGTTGAAGCACCTTTTGATTTAATTACATTCAGTCTTCTTAGGGTATCTCTTGTGCACAACTCACTTCAGGTTACCCCACAGATTTTCTATTGGATTTAGGTGTGGGCTCTGACTGGGCCATTCCAAAATTTTAATTTTCTTCTGGTGAAGTCATTCTTTTGTTGATTTGGATGTATGCTTGGGGTCATTGTCATGTTGAAAGGTGAAATTCCTCTTCATCTTCAGCTTTCTAGCGACGCCTGAAGGATTTGGGGCAAAAGTGACTAGTATTTGGAACTGTTCATAATTTC
This sequence comes from Protopterus annectens, assembly GCF_019279795.1. NCBI lineage: Eukaryota > Metazoa > Chordata > Ceratodontiformes > Protopteridae > Protopterus > Protopterus annectens. Next base: position 1,142,748,474 of record NC_056735.1, read on the forward strand.
CTCCACCTCGACTAAAGCCAAAGTTCCAGCTGATGAAAAGAAATCCGAAGCATAATACTGCCACCACCATGCTTCACCGTGGGGATTGTGTTCTTTTGGTGATGCGAAGTGTTGTTTTTGCCCCAAACTTACCTTTTGGAATTGTGACCAAAAAGTTCAACCTTGGTCTTATCAGACCATAAAAAGAAGTTATGTACTCACCATAACGTTCCATCTGAGTAGTTGTACTTCATTTGTCTTCAAACCTGTGGATATTCGGATCTGGATCAGATCCGAGATGACCACATCACCAGCATCTGATCCGAGCCCCAAGGTCCTCCCCCTAACCATAATGCCCCTCCATCTGCTTCCTTCCCTCAGATCGAGTTTTCTGAATCAGGAAACGTAAGCCCGACCCAAACAACCTTACCACTAAAATTCACATAGTCTAAACTAAGCATCACCAGGACAGCCACAATGTGCACCTCTCCCAAATGCCCAAACAGAACAATAGTGACAAGGTCAGGGGGAAGGAGGGAGGGATGGTTGAAGACAAATGAAGTACAGCTACTCAGATGGAATTTTATGGTGAGTACATAACTTCTTTATCGAAAGTAGTTTACTTCATTTGATCTTCAATCTGTGGGACAGAGTCCCCAGCTACCAACATCTGGGTGGCCCTCATGGAATGATATTTCAAAGCACTGCAGAGCCAAATGATGCCCTACTCCTGGACACAATGTCCAGTTTGTAATGGGAAATGAAGGTATGAGATGAGGACCAAGTAGCTGCAGAACAAATATCATCCAGCAACACTCTAGACCAGAAGGCCACTGCCTTTGTCGTAATATGCCCGGCTGATACACTGGGAAATCCATCTAGCAATGGTGACTTTGGAGACTGGCTTACCTAAAAATGATTTGGAATAAGACACAAACAATTGATCTGATTTACAGAAAGATTTTGTTTGGTGTAAATAGAACCTCAGTTGACTATGTAAATCTAATAAGTGTAACTTTATTCACCCTTGTTTTTGAAATTTGGGAAGAAAACCGGAAGATTTATAGTTTGATTAATACTGTTTTCGGAAGCCACTTTTGGAAGAAAGGAAGGGTTAGTGCGCATGGAAACCCTGTCCTTATGAAACACCATATATGGAACTTTGATGGACAAAGCTTGAAGTTCCGATACCCTCCTGGCTGATGTAATGGCCACCAAACAGGCAGTTTTCCAAGAAAGAAATTGCAAATCTACCATTGCGGCTGGTTCAAAAGGCAGAGAGACTAAAGCTTGCAAGACAAAGGTAAGGTCCCAAGGAGGTGTTGGATCATTCACTGGAGGTCGTAGCATGAAGGTTCCTTTAAGGAAAGTCTTGCAAAGCCTACACGAGGCTAAGGGAACCATGTTTTCCCCAACATGAAAGTTCGAGATGGCAACCAGTTGTACTTTAATGGTAAAACAGCTAGCCCCTACATGAAAGATACCAGATAGAAACTCCAGAATAGCTTGGATTGGAGCCATAAAGGGATCTATATTCCAATAAGAAGCCCAAATAGAGAAGCGTTTCCATTTGCTACAGTATTTCTTTCTGGTAGAAGACTTTTGAGCCGCCACAAGAATGCTTTTAACTGGAGAAGCTAAACTGGGAGTCCTAATCATTACTGGAACTGGAGCAACCAAGCTGTAAGCTTCAGACTGTCCAAGTCTGGGTGAGGAATCCCCGAGGGAAATGAGATCTGGAACTGGATCCAAGATCCATAGTGGAGCTACTAGGTGAAACCAAAGAGAGGGGAACCAGACTCGGCGAGGCCAAAATGGGGCAATGAGGATTACTGGGCTCCCCAGCCTGCGAGCTTTCTGAAGAAACTTTGGAATGAGAAGTAATGGAGGATAAGCATAAAGAAGACCGGGAGGCCAACCATGAACCAGTGCATCTCTGGGGACTTCCCCCCTGAGGGGGGTTCAGAGTGAAGAACTAACTGCACTTTGCATTGGAAGGTGATGTGAACAGATCGCAGCAAGGCCAGCCCCACTAGAGGAAGATCTACTCTGCTACTGAAGGATTCAGAGACCACTCGTAAGGCATCAGAATAGTCCTGCTGAGCTTGTCTGCTAAAATGTTGGACTGTCCTGGAATGTGCATTGCCACCAGAAAGCAGCCGGTGGAAACCACCCATTCCTACACTCTTATGGCTTCTTGACAAAGAGGGTAAGATCTGGTACCACCCTGCTTGTTGATATACCACACTACTTTACATGTTGTCTGACTGGATGGCAATAGTCCCTAGAGGAAGATGGGCATGAAGGGCCTGCAACTCTAGAAGAACTGCCCTCATCTCTAGGACATTGATATGCAAAATGGTCTCGGACGGGGACCAAGTGTCTTGGACTGTCCTTTCCGAGCAATGTCCCCTGCCCCCACCCCAGCTGGGAAGCATCTGTGGTCACTGTGGTTGTGGGGAATGATGGAAGAAAGGGATGTCCTTGGACCAGATCCACGGAGTGAATCCACCAGATGAGTGACTCTCTGCAGGCCCATGATATGCGTATCAGATGGGACAAAGGAAAGACCAGAAGGGACCACTGAACCGCCAATGTCCATTGGAGAACTCTCATGTGAAGATGGGTGAAGGGTAGGGGGGTGATGGTGGTTCCCTTGTAACCGAGAGCCCGTAGAACTGTGTCTGCAGAAGGGTTGGAGGATTGAAGAACATAAGAGACGTGGAGTTTCAGACTGCTTATACTCTCTGGGATGAGACAGACTCTCATTTGAATAGTGTCTAGTCGAGCTCCAATGAAGTCTAATCTCTGGACCGGGACCAGGGAAGATTTGCTGAGGTTGATCATGATCCCTAGTCTGTTTGCAAGAAGAATGAAGTAATCCCTGGCTTGACACAGTAGACACCTGGTGGGGGCAGCAAGGAGCCAATCATTCAGGTAGGGGAAAACCTAGATTCCCTGAAGCCTCAGGTGGGCCGCCACCACTGCCATGCCTTTGGTGAATACCCTGAGGGCTGTGGTGAGAACAAAGGGTATAGCCCTGAACTGATAATGATTGGCCCCCAGCCAGAAGTGAAGAAACCTGTAGGAGCGCCTATTCATCTTGATATGATAGTATGCATCCTGGAGGTCGATCGAGCACATCCAATCTTCTGCCTGCAGACAGGGTAGAATAGACTGAAGGGGGACCATCCAGAATTTTTCTTTGGCTACTGACAGGTTCAGAATGAACAGATCCAGAATGGGTCTTTGGTCCCCCATTTTGTTTGGCACTAAAAAGTACCTGGAATAGATGCCCAATCTGGACTGAACTTGGGGGACATGGAAGACTCATTTTCGTAGCAGCTTTCTTATCTCCAGTGCTGCTTCCTCCCTCGGTGTGGGTGGAACATCTGGGAGGAGTTTTGGTTGGTGAGGTGGTGCCACAAATGGAATGGAATAGTCTCTGGATATGATTTTTACTACCCAACGTTCTGCTGTAACATACTCCCACTCTGTTGGCTGTAATGAAAGATGGCCCCCGACTGCCTCCAGAGATTAGCAGTCGGGCAACCCCTCAGGGTTGCTGCGTGGGTCTGTCTGACCGAAGTTCTTCAGACCCCCTCTGCCACAGGGCCAACGTCTGTTGTAACCCCCTCTGCCCCTAGGGGAAGAAGAGTCCTTAGTGTCCTGGGAGAACTGAGATTTCCAGAGCCACATCTTCTTTGCTCCTCGTTGATTCCTTGAGAAAGATCTCTGAGGGGTGGAGAAGCGGATACTGATGGCAGACAGTGTCTTCCCATCCTTCTCACTCTGGACCAGAGTCTCACATACGGACTTCGCAAACAGGGAAGAGCCATCATAGGGAACATTATCAAAGGACACCTTGAAAGGTTCCGAGAATGGACACAGCCGGAACCAGGCATGTCACCTCATGGCAATGCCGGACCCGGCAGCACTGGCAGCTCTTTTCATGGCATTGGAGAGGAGCTGCATGGACTTATTCGCAACTGCTTTCAAAGTGGCCATGCATGCAGAGAACTTTTTTTTGCCCTCTGCTGATGTAGGCAACTCAGTGACTTCCTTCACTAAGTCCCACTGCAGTTGGATAACATGCACCATGTAGTTCAGTGCCTTATGGTAAAGGTGGCTGAAGCATAGACTTGCTTCCCCAGATGATCCAGCATCCGCGACTCCTGGTCAGGAGGATGGACCGTAGAACTCTCCTGTGCGAGCTCTTTCTTGGTGGCAGCTGCCACTACCATAGCATCTACTGGGGACCCCTTACTCCAGCTGGTTCTGTCCAACGGGGGGCAAAGAATTTTGGCTGGTCTTTTTGGGACTGGTTCCACGGTGTCTGGCTCCTTCCATGTTCTGGAGGTGATAAGGTCCACAAGTGGATCTGCAAGGGGGGACACCCAGGAGGTAGATGGGCCCATGCCAAATGCCTCCAAGAACACTGACTCATCCTGGGTTGGTTTTTGGGTAGATCATCCCCCCTATTTGGCATAGGAGTTCCATGATGTCTCCAAAGGAGACATCTTTGGGGGTGATCTGGGGGAAGTTTCTCCTTCCTCCAAGTCAGTGTCGTCAGTGAGGGACTCTGGAGAGAAGTCCAAGTGCCTCCTTTTACACATTCGCTTGCAAGGAATCTCCTCAATGGGACTCTCTGAGGGGCCTCACAAACTTCTGGCTGCTCCCTAGTGGGTGCTCTCTGGGGCAAATCAAGCACGGGCTGTCCCTGAGATGACAGGAAGGTCTGCACCATATCCAGAACCGAGGGAGTTGGGGCTGATTCCGAAGAGAAAATGGTCAGGGGTCTCGACCCACTCGAGAAGACCCTCTCCACCACTTCAAACGCCGAAGGAGAGCGGACATCCTGGGAAACGAGTGATGGAGCCGCTCCCCTTGGGTTTGGCTGAACCCCCTCAGATCTGATGCCGAGGCTATGGCTCTGAGAGCTCATATCTGATCCTGTCAGATCCAACCCATTCAAGGCAATGGCCGGCGTCGAGGTACAAGGTACCATCAGCGCCGACCCCCCCCCCCAACCGCGAGAGCTCTCGGATCCACAGACTCCAAAACCGTGGGTCAGATTGGAGAAGGAGCTATGGGGATGAAAAAGGGCTGCAAGCTCCCCGCTCATAAGGGAGAGGGGGCAGGCAAGAATCCCATCTGGATTTGGGTGCTGATGAACTTCCGCATCATCCTGTCCATCTCTGATTCTCTCAAGCTGCAGGTGGAACAGGAGGAAGAAACCACTGACACATGCCAGGAATGCCGGTGAGTTGAGGCTCTGGATGGTAGCCTAGACTCCGTTGGCTCCAGGGAAAATTTGGATGAACGGTGCCACGGGGTACTGGGTCTGGGAGGAGTCCTAGATTTTTAGGGAGGTCCCAATGGAGCCGAGCGGTCAGGGGACCACTTTCTAGGCCTGTCTTTGTTTCTTTTCTCTCCATCCGGCCTCGAGCTGGGGGTTTGAATCCCAGAGCCCTGGGAGGGAAGGATACGGTAGCAGCCACTAACAAAGAAGCAGTGAGAGGGACAGCTCTCCCTGATGCAGGCAGGAGCCCTTTCATCACCAATTTAGCCCTCCTGTCCTTGAGGGCTCTTGGGTTAAAGTCCATGCAGCTAGAGCAGGCTGTATCCAAATGGACCACTCCTAAGCATACAACACACACAGTGGCCATCGGCTGGACAGAGCTTATGGCCACACTCCGAGCATTTTCTAAAGACCGGCTTTGGGGTTTCAGCCATGTCTAAAGAAGACCCCACACACACAACACTCACACACACACGCTAACTACTATGGTGGGAGAAGGTCAAGGAAGGGGAAACACAGAACAATTAACACTAACTTTTTTTTTTTTTGACTGACTGATGCACGCGAGGTTAGGGGAGGTAAAACGGGGAAACACGGCACCTAACTTGGACAAAGTAGCTTGAAAAGCACTTCCCTACAAGAAAAAAACACCTGGAGCTCAGCGACCATGATGCTCGTCTGTAAAGCGGTAAATGAGATCTGAGGGAAGGAAGGAGATGGAGGGGCATTATGGGTAGAGGGAGGAGCTTGGAGCTCAGATCAGATGCTGGTAATGCAGCCATCACAGATCCGATCCGGATCTGAATACCCACAGATTGAAGATCAAATGAAGTAAACTACTTTGGATCACATTTTCCCATATGCTTTTGGGAGACGAAGTATTGTTTTGCAAATTTTAGCCAGACCTGGTTGTTTTTCTGTGTAAGAAAAGGCTTCCATCTTGCAACCTTACCCCATAGTCCAGATATACGGAAAATATGGGAGATTGTTGTCACATGTAGTACACAACCAGTACTTGCCAGAAATTTCTGCAGCTCTTTCAGTGTTGCTGTAAGTCTCTCGGCAGGCTCCCGGACCAGTTTTCATCTTGTCTTTTCATCAATTTTGGATGGACGGCCATTTCTTTGCAATGTCACTGTTGTCGCAAATTTTCTCCACTTTTTGATGACTGTCTTCACTGTGTTCCATGGTATATCCAATGCTGTGGAAATTTTTTGTACCCTTCTCCTGACTGATATCTTTCAGCAAAGAGACCCCTTTGATGCTTTATAAGCTCTCTGAGGACCATGGCTTTTGCTGTAGCAGGGAACTGAGTAAATGTCAGGAAAATCTTACTAGGACAGCTGAACTTTATTTGAGGCTAATCAGAGTTTCTGTAATTGATGGCAAGTGTGTACCCAAGAAGACTAAATGCTGTAATTAAATCAAAAAGTGCTTTAACAAAGTATTAGCTTAGGGGTGTGCACACTTATGCAACCAGCTTATTGTATATGTTTTTACTTTTTATATTTTTTACCCCTAGCAGATTTGTTTGTTTTTCAGTTGAATTGCATAGGTAACATTAAAGGAAAGGGAAAAGTTTTGAAATTATTTATTGTGGTCTCATTTTTTTAAATCACAAAAATCTGGCATTTTAACAGGAGTGTGTACACTTTTTATATCCACTGTAGATACAGGGGGTCTATATTACATTATCGAAGTTTCAAAACTTCAAATCTGATATGGTCGACACCACATTATCATAATCTTGAAACATCGAAAATGCAATAAAACACAACAACCTATGAAAACAAACCATTTAAATGCTCTAAGCAGGGGGGCAAGCCCCCTGCACCCCCCACCCCCGCTACCTAAATATACCAACTCCAAGATTGCACTACAGTGCAGAAAAGGGAAATCTTCCCTTTCCGCACTGTACTGAGATCTCCGTTAAAAGATTTGAAGTTTCAAGACTTCGATCGTATAGTGTTTACCATATCAGATTCGAAGTTTTGCAACTTCAATCTTCTGATATAGACCCGATACAGATATACATATATGTATGCATACGAGACAGCTGAGAAGATGCTAGAGATGAGGAAAGAGCCCTGCTAGGAATTCCTAGACTTGGAGAAAGCATATGACAACGTCCCAAGAAAGTGGATTTGGTCATTCTTGCAGTGGTTCTGAGTATCAAACACATTGGTAGAATTAATGCAGGTTATATACATGGACCCAATGATTCAAGTATTAACAGTGTTCAGTCTCACAGAGGGGTTCCCAATGAGAGTGAGTTTGTATCAGGGTTTAGCGCTGAGCCCACTGCTGTTCCTACTGGTGATAGACTACAGGTAGAAGGAGACAGATCAACTCTGCAAACAATGTGGCATTACAGCCAGACTGTAAGAAAAAATCTTCAACAAAGACTAGGGGAATGGAATGCAAAACTGAAGGCACATGGGATAAAAATAAAAAGTCTGTAAAACTTGTCAAAACCCTGCTTGCTGAATCTTGTTATCTTTCCCCCTAGTGATAGAAAATTGGGGAAAAACTGGCTTAACTTGTAAGGACTCGAGCTGTTAGCCTAGTAATCTCCTAGGAACGTTTTTTTCGCTTATCCTACTCAGCAACAGCTCCTTGTGGTCCTGCAGTGTGGTGCTAGCAGCAGAGAAATGAAAAGAGTGACTGATTTCAAGATTTTAGTATAATTTTTCTGTTACTACCTGTACGACCATCCTTCCAAGCCGAAAAACGAGCTTAAACTGCTGATTTACTTGTTCTAAGCCTGTTTTCTGTGTTTTTACAATACCTGCACTTTTTTAAAGTTTGTTTGTTTGCATTTAACTGTTCAGGCTGCCCACTCAAGTGCGCTAGCCTGTGTATTGAATTTACTGTACTTCTCCTGCTGTTTTTCTGAAAAAAAGGAACAAAAAAACAAAAAAATATCCTTGTTTCCCGCCTTTCCTAACCTAGAATAGTCCCTTATACAGGCTTTGCTGTATTCTGGACTTTTGAATAGTTCCTGTGTTGCCCATTTCCTTACTTGGATAGAAGGAAGTTTCTTTGCTCACCAGTGGGAGTGGGGAGCCTTGAGCAGCCTATCTGTCCCTGAAGGAGTGACCTCAGCACAAGAATCTTGTAGTTTATTGGCCGTTTTGGGCCATTTTAGCTCTTTAAAGTTCCCTGCATAAAAACCCGCTTTGGCACAGTTTTTTCGCTTATCCTACTCAGCAACAGCTCCTCGTGGTCCAGCAGAGTGGTGCTAGCAGCAGAGAAACGAAAAGAGTGACTGCTTTCAAGATTTAAGTATAATTTTTCTGTTACTACCTACGCGACTGTCCTTCCTCGCCGAAAAGCGAGTTTAAACTGCTGATATACTTGTTCTAAGCCTGTTTTCTGTGTTTTTACAATACCTGCACTTTTTTAAAGTTTGTTTGTTTGCATTTAACTGTTGAGGCTGCCCACTCAAGTGCACTAGCCTGTGTATTGAATTTACTGTACTTCTCCTACTGTTTTTCTGAAAAAAGAAAAAAAAAATATCCTTGTTTCCCGCCTTTCCTAACCTAGAATAGTCTCTTATACAGGCTTTGCTGTATTCTGGACTTTTGAATAGTTCCTGTGCTGCCCATTTCCTTACTTGGATAGAAGGAAGTTTCTTTGCTCACCAGTGGGAGTGGGGAGCCTTGAGCAGCCTATCTGTCCCTGAAGGAGTGACCTCAGCACAAGAGTCTTGTAGTTAATTGGCCGTTTTGGGCCATTTCTAGCTCTTTAAAGTTCCCTGCATAAAAACCCACTTTAGCGCGGCTTTGCGCAAGTAGCACAGCATTGGGCAGCGCCACTTAATTGGGTTTAAACTTTTCCAGGCTCCACAAAGTCTACTCTTCACTTTTTCCCTTAGAACTGCTCTATCTCTCAAATTAAACATCCTATTCTCAATCTAAGGCCCTGCACTTGCCCATATAAGCAATCTTACAACTCAGCACTAGTAAACTAAAAGTACTACATCCTCATATAGTCCCTTCGAGTACCTTATCCCCTATTGGTCCTTTTTGATTCAGTGATAAAGGAGTTCCCTATACTATTCTAGCATGTCCAAAGGTCAGTTAATGGTTTCCTCTCCAGTCCAGCTGGTGAATCTGGGAATCTTGAGGCAATGTTACAACTGTCTCATGTACACAGACAACCCTCTCCTCCTCCCAACAAGTTAAAATATATGTGAGAGATGCAACCATATAACCAAACTGGAGGCTGAGCTCTCTCAACTCAGAACTGGTGCAACCAGTCAGGAGGAGAAGGTAACCTCACACATCACAAATCCAGTCTCATATAGTCCTATCACAACAGCAAACCAAACACATAAACACACAAAAACATACTCGGAGGCTCTAAATAAAAATCTGCCTAAGCAGCAGAGACCTCCAAAGCAGACATCCAATCAAACACTACTCCAAAACAAAACACGTGCAACACATAGCTCACAAAGTCAGTGTGCCAAACAGTCACAGCCCTTAAGGCTAAACAACACATCTGATACACTTGTAATAGGTGATTCTATAGTCAGACACACTGACGTCCCACTCACCAGGCTGAACAAAGAGAAGGTCACAGTGAGCTGCCTGTCGGGCGCTAGGATCCGCCACATAACACAAGCACTCAGGTCACTCCAAAGCAAGTACAAATTTGACTCAGTCATTGTCCATGTTGGTGTGAATGACCTGAGACGTACCTCCCTCGACTACATGAAAAGAGACATAGAGGAGCTCTCTGATCATGTAGCCCAGGCCGGTATGACCCTGACCTTGAGCAGCATCTTACCCTCACCTAGAATGATGCCTCAGTATAAAGACAAAATGATCGATTTTAACAACTGGATAAAATTTTGGTGTCATTCAAAGGGGATCCAGTGTCTGTCAGCCTGGGATGACATGCTCGACAAGCCACGTTGCTTCGCTAGGGACGGCTTGCACCTGTCACCCCTGGGCTTTCGGATATTGGCAAAGGCTCTTACCACACACATAGTGCCTTTTTTAGCCAAGGCTCAAAAGACAAACCCACCTCCATAGACAACACAATGAATAAGAAACTAAGGGTAATGCTGCTAAACGCCAGAAGTCTAAACCTCAAGATGCATGCCCTCGAAGCCCTCCTCAGTATGGAGAACATCGATATCTGTGCAGTGACAGAAACCTGGTTCAAGGCTCCAGAGAGCACACCAGCAGTACCAGGTTATACGTCATATCATGCTTTTCAGCCCCAAAACTCAGACCGATCCACAAAAGGAGGGGGAGTATCCATATTCATCAAAGATACCCACACCTCCAGGTTAGTGGCACTGCACGAAACATCAGAGACCATCCATGTGCAACTAACAGTGGGCAAAACTGCTTTTCAGTTTGTAGCATGTTACAGACCACCCTCTCAAAATCAGGAATCCCACTCGGCTTTCCTGAGAACACTGAAGAATATGAAGATCTCTCCAAACACCATTATATTGGGAGACTTCAACTACACAAATATAGACTGGGAGCATTACTCAAGCCCCTACACCCTAGCCCAAAGGTCCCTAGAATTTATAAACTCAAATACTATGGAACAACTAGTCACCACTCCCACAAGAGGGGAAAACATACTTGACCTAATCATCACCAACATGGGGGACTCTATGCTCCATACCAGAAGTATACCCCTCATTGCTAAGATCTGACCATAAATTAATCTCACTGGATATCCACATCCCGACCCCACCCCCAGTCCAGAAAACCACAGTGAAAAACTTCTCAAAAGTGAACTTCACACTTCTCAAAACTGAGGTTGAATCCTTCAAGGCCCCCAGGCAAGTGGAAACTATGGCCCAAACTGCAGAATCCTATATAAACGCATTCTATGGACACCGCCAGGAATGCATGGATCATGTTATCCCAAACAAAACCAAGACCCAATCTTCCAAAGGCAGGCATCCAGTCTGGTGGACCCCAGCCATAAATAAGCTGTACAACAGAAGGAGGAAGCTACTACATGATAGAGCAAAATCCCTAAAAGGGAAGGCATCTCTGAGCAGTACTAGCAAAAAACTACGATCCCTCATTAAATCCTCCAAGGCCAGCTTCAAGAGAAAAATTGCACAGGAAACTAAAGATAATCACAAGGCCTTCTTCAGTTATGTTAGGAACCTGGGATGCAACTCCCAGATATCCTCAGAGTTGATCCAAAATGACAAAAAATACAGGGAACCTACGGACATTGCCAACATCCTGGCAGACAGGTTCAGTGCAAACTTCTCCCCCCCTCTCCCCCAAAAGAGCAAATATCTATCCCAGCAGAGTGCTGCCTCCCTAACATCTCAGATGCTCAGGTGAAAGCCGCCCTCTCCAAAGCAAAAAACACAGCATCAATGGGACCAAACGGTGTCCCGGGTTGCGTCCTACATGAACTCCAAGAAGAACTAAACCCTCATGTAAAGCTGCTGTATAATCTCAGCCTTACTACAGGATATGTGCCCAAAGAATGGCGTACAGCAACAGTGGTCCCACTCCACAAAGGTGGTGCTTCTACGGACCCCGGAAACTATCGCCCCATAAGTCTGACTAGCATAGTCTGCAAAGCTATGGAGAGGATCATCATAGAACTCATAAACAAAGACGTTGGGGACCTACAGACACTAGATCCTACCCAATTCAGCTTTGTTAAGGGCAGATCCTGCCTCTTGAACCTGGTCGACATCTTTGAGACAGTCACCAGGGCAATAGATGAAGGGAAGGTAGTCCACACAGCCTACCTGGATCTCGCAAAAGCATTCGACACAATACCCCACTCGGTCATCATAGATAAGCTATCCAGCTTAAATATAAACCCCTATGTTACTAGATGGGTTGGAAACTGGCTCAAAGACAGAACCCACAGAATCAGAATTGCTGGAGCCATGTCAGACTCGAAACCAGTTACAAGTAGTGTCCCACAAAGCTCAGTCCTGGGACCTCTCTTGTTTGGTATATATTTTTCTGAGGTACAGGCTAACACGGGAGGACTGTGGCTGACCAAGTTCGCAGATGACTGCAAACTGGGTGCCATAATCGACTCTCCAGCTGACATGAACATCCTTCAAAAGGGTCTCACATAGACAGATAACTGGTGCCAGAGCCATGGCCTAAAGCTAAACGCCAAAAAATGTATAGTCATACCCTTTGGCAAAAACAAAGTGCCCACAAATTACCACATAGCTGGTAACCCATTAAGTATGGAGGAAGTAATTAGGGACCTGGGGACCCAAGTCGATAGTAATCTCTCCTTCGACAACCACATTGCCAAAGTGGTTAGAAAGACCTTCTATATAGCCCACCTTATCATGAAAGGTTTCACATCTAGATCAAGAGAGGTCATCGTGCCCCTTTATTCATCCCTCATCAGGCCCATAATAGAATACAATGCCCCATTTGGGATGTACCTTACCCGACACCTGCAGCAACTAGAAAGACCCCAAAAGTACCTCACAAAAAGGATCAAGGGACTCAAACAGATGCCATATGCTGCTCGGTTAAAGAAACTCCAGCTCTACTCAGTTGCATACCGCCTACTTAGAGGCGATCTATGCCTGATGTATAAAGCTATGTCCAACCCGGAATTAATGAACATGCTCCACCTCAGAAAATCCAAATCACTTATAGCTACACGCTCGAGGGACTTGAACCTCAGAACAGAAATAAATAGGACATGCTGGAGGGACAGATTCATAACCCAGAGGCTCCCTTCGCTCTGGAATAAAATCCCAGTACATGTTAGGCAGAGCCCCTCACTGACTCTCTTCAAGAGGAATCTTGACGAGTGGATGGGAGATTGTAGGTTTACCCCGGGGATTACTTCTGTGTCACTACTAGACAGAGGCACAGTAAACTAACCTTAAAAAGGGCACAGTAAACTCAATTCAAAGGGTGGCGAAAGCCAAACACACTCTGGCTAGGCTTGTAAATGCCCTAGGGCAGATAGCCTAGTATGAACCTATGAACCTATGCAATGACTACAGATAAGACAATTGTAATGTCAGCAAATGGGGGAATCACAGGAAGCTGAGAACTGAGATAGAAGAAAAAATATTGGAACAGGTCATTAGCTTCAAGTATTTGGAAGGGGTGGTTGTGCAGAAGGATATTCTGAATCAGGAGATCAAAGCTAGAATCAGAGGGATTGCAGCCAACTGCACAGAGTTTCAGATATAGTGTATGACAGAAGAATGCCAAAGAAGATGAAAAGTAAGGTGTACAAAACAATGTGTGACCAATATTACTGTATGATACAGACACCTGGGCAGCAAAGGCAGAGCAGTTGAGGAAGGTAGAGATGATGGAGATAAATGCCTGACATGGGTGGTAGGATGCATACTATAGGACAGCATATATATAAACACACACACACACACACACACACACACACACACACACACACACACACACACACACACACACACACACACACACACACACACACACACACACACACATACTGAGCCAATAAAACTGCATGAATTCTAATAAAAACAAAACAAGGACAGAACACAGATTCCTTATGAAGATGAATCTTGCTGCCTTAAAGCTTCATAACAGGTCTGTTTTACTATCAGTGAATTACACTGTCACAATATAAAAAACTATTTTAATGGTAATTCAAAGTTAAAAAAAATAAATATATCAGATTTAAAGTTGCTGTGTGTGTTACTTTCCAAGTGTAATACAGTGTAAAGCAAAATGTCAGAGCTTCAGCTAGAAACCTCCAAATCACAGTTCGCCTTAGACAGAACAAAGTCTAAGTGCTTTTGGAATAAAGTTTATTATCGCAAAACAGTGCAGTGTTTTGAAATCTGTGTTCTGATAAAATGAAAAACAGAATGTCAAAGCTCTAGTCATATAATTGCTGCAAAGAGAAATTATACTTTTGAAATATTTTCAAAATGCATGTGCAGTCAAATGCACACATTCATTGATCATTATCTTGCTGTGTCTAAAACTGTAATATATGAAATAATCCACTATAAATAAACAAAGGAAAGGATTACTTTTTCTAAAGAACATCATTAAGTAAACAGAAACATCTTTTGAAATTACAATACCAATAAAACAGACAAACAAACGTATAAGCTTCTAAGTGCTCTACAACCAAACACCCTAATACTGGGTGATTTCAACTACCCTGCCATTAACTGGGAAAAATACTCGTGCACCAACACCTTTGCCCAACGGTTCTTGGAATTCATAAATTTCAATGCCCTGGATCAACTAATCCATAGTCCCACCAGGGGCTCCAATATCCTAGACCTGGTCATTACCAACATGGGAAATCGATGCTCCACACCTATGGTCACCCCCTCGTTGGTCAGGTTACACCATAAGCTAATCACCCTTAACATCCACAACCCACCCCCACCCCCCAGTAAGGAAACCTCCATAAAAAACTTCTCCAAGGCTAACTTCATGCTACTCAAGTCAGAAGTTACAAACGTCATGACACCCATGCAGACGGGAACTAAGGCACTGTACGAGCACATCCACTCATGCATGAATCGTGCCATCCCAAATAGAACCAAGATGCTCATCCAAAAAAGGAAGCCAATCTGGTGGTCCCCTGCCATAAACAAACTTTACAAGAAAAGGAAAAAACTGTTGCAGAAAAGAGGAAAATCCCATGATGCAAAAAACTCCTTTACCAGCCTCAGTAAGAAGCTGAGATCCCTCATAAAATCCTCCAAAGCTAGTTACGAAAATAAAATTGCCAAACATTCCAAAGACAATGACAAGGCATTCTATAACTATGTCAAGAATCTAAATGGCAATGCTCAGATCTGCTCTGAGCTACAACAGAATGGCATTAAATATACTGATCCCAAGAATATTGCCAATATCCTGGCAGATCGATTCAGTGCCAACTTCACCCCCCCGTCTCACCCCCTAAATGGCCCATCTCAATACTGGAAGATTGCCAAATTCCGGTAATAATGGCCACACAGCTAATAAACGCACTCTCCAAAGCTAAGAATACAGCATCCATGGGACCAGATGACATCCCGGGCTGTGTACTACATGAACTGGCACCTCACCTAAGTGTCATGTTTAATCATACCCTCACCTCAGGCTTCATGCCCACTGAATGGTGCACAGCTACAGTTATCCCACTCCACATGGGGGGATCCACCTTGGATCCTGGGAACTACTGCCCCATCAGTCTGATGAGCCTGAACTGCAGGGCCATGGAACGGATTATCATGGAACTTATAAACAAAGACACTGGCAACCTTAAAACACTGGACCCCACCCAGTTTGGGTTCGTGAAGGGCCGATCTTGTCTCTTGAACCTTATTGACTTCTTCGAATCAGTCTCCAGAGCCGTGGATATGGGTAAGGCAGTCAACACAGCCTATCTGGACCTCGCCAAAGCCTTTGACACCATCCCCCACTCTGGAATCATAGATAAACTTACTAAGCTGGGCATTAATCCCTACGTCACTCAATGGGTTGCCAACTGGCTTACTGACAGATCCCACACTGTAAAAGTAGCTGACTCCAAATCCAGCTCCAGACAAGTGACAAGTGGAATACCTCAGGGTTCAGTCCTGTGACCTCTCTTGTTTGGCATCTACTTCTCTGAAGTATAGGCCAACACTAAGGGACTCTGGCTAACAAAGTTCGCAGATGACTGCAAACTGGGAGCCATTATTGAATCCCCAAATGATGTGGATACGCTACAAAAGGGCCTTACAGAAACAGATGCTTGGTGCCAAAGCCATGTGCTCAAGCTCAATGCCAAGAAATGTATAGTTATCCCCTTTGGGAAAAAACATGTACGTGTGAATTATCACATAGGTGGCAGTACACTAAACACCGAAAGTGTGATAAGAGACTTAGGGACACAGGTGGACAGTGGTCTCACCTTCAATAACCACATCACCACAACAGTCAGGAAATCCTTCTATGTGGCACACCTCATCACTAAGGGCTTTTCATCCAGAAAAAAGGAAGTCATTGTCCCACTGTACTCATCCCTCATTAGACCCATTATAGAATACAATGCCCATTTGGTATGTACCTC
The DNA here is from genome assembly GCF_019279795.1 of Protopterus annectens. NCBI lineage: Eukaryota > Metazoa > Chordata > Ceratodontiformes > Protopteridae > Protopterus > Protopterus annectens. The sequence goes on from NC_056735.1 coordinate 1,142,764,804, forward strand.
TCAAGACATCTGCAACAACTGGAAAGGCCGCAGAAATACCTCACTAAAAGAATCACAGGCCTAAAGCAGATGCCCTATGCTGATCACCTTAAAAAACTCCAGGTATACTCTGTCGCATATCGTCTTCTCCGAGGCGATCTCTGCTTAACATAGAAGGCCATGTCAAACCCAGAGCTGTTGGACATGCTACACTTAAAGAAATCCCAATCCCTCAGTGCCACATGCTCCAGGGATCTAAATCTTGTCCTCACAATAAACAAAACATGCTGGTGGGATAGGTTCCTGAACCAGAGACTCCCCATACTCTGGAATAGACTGCCCATACATGTCAAGCAGAGCGCCTCTTTGGCCCTCTTCAAAAGGAACCTTGATGATTGGATGGGAGAGAGGAAATTCACCCTGGGGATCACGTCAGTCGCCCTGCTAGACAGGGGTCCAGGGAAGTAAATAGTGTGAGAAGAAATAGCCAGGGAATTGTTATGGCTAGGCTTGTACAGGCCCTAGGGCTGATAGCCTACTACCAACCTATGAACCTATAATGCCCTCCAGGGTGAAAGATTTAGGGAACTTGTAGAGATGAGGAGGTGTAGGGCCTCACAATGTCCCTGTGAAGTCTATTATTTTCCTACAGTGCCCACCCTGGATGTCATTATTGCTTGCACAAACATACACACACATATTACATCTGCACATTATATTGTATATATCATACAGAACACACATCAGATACATTAAGAAGTTCTTAACTGTCACATTTTACTCTAATACCTGGAATATGTAAATGACTACTCTTCTGTATTTCTTTTTATGGTGAGGTGGAACAATAATGGAGAGGTCAGCACTGCTACCTCTCAGCTCTTTTTTTTCCAGTCTGGCTACTGGGTGGAATGCCTTCAGTACACAGTGTGCATGTATATGTGTGGTTGAGTGAGTGAGTGCACGTGTGTCTGTGCATGCTCAGGTGTACATGCATGTGTATCTTGTGCGGGACTGATGCAGTTACTCAGGATTACTTTCTGTGCCTTACATCCACTAAATGCTGGTTCAAGCTCTGACTCAACCAAGCCTAAAATGGATTAAATGAGTAATTACAGAATGAATACACAAATTAAACTTTTTATAGTATTCAACCCCTGCATTATATGTCTCAGTCCTGCTAACAGTATTATTTCTGCAGTGTTAATTAAAAATTACAGATGTGATAACAGTATCGTCATATATGTCATTGCACTCAACAGTCTGTTCTACATATGTTAAGCTTCCTGGATTACTTTCCTTATAATTCATAGTATAACACTGTTTTTCATATGATGATTATTTCACAGTGATTTGCCTGTTGCTGGCTTTCGGCTACATGCTAGTATCTGTAATCCTTTTTTTTCTAACAAACTATGCCTATAAATATAAAGTTTCTTTGGAATGACTGTTAAGACATGAATTTAAGCTTAGTGCTTTCTGATCTGACTGCAAGTTTTCTGATTCTCAGCCAAAATTGAGTGCTCCCTTATCTAACCTCTCTGGCTGTCTTCCACATCTTGAATTGAGTAGATCTCTGATGTTTAACTGTAACTCAAGAGGGGTTCTTCCAGCAGCTTGACAACATTTTCTGGTCTTCCGCATGATTTTGCTAAAAAAAAACCTGTATCACCAGGAAATATAAAAAGGCCGGTGTATTTGAGTATGCCCAGTAGGCAAAAATATCAGCTAAAAACATCATATGTAGTACTTGGTGTGCTGTAATTATGGTCCAAAATGGGGAAAAGACAGGTTGATGACAAAGATGCTCAACAACCTTTTGTTAAGCACTGCTAAGCTCCGGTAAGATTGGGACTTGTGTTGGGGGATTAAGAGAGGATAGCGCAGTCTTGCAAAGAACAGCTGTAGAAGGTAAAGCAGCTTTTAAAGCTTTGATGCTTTGCTCTGTCACACTTAAAGTCTGACAGAATGAAGTGTTTAATAGCTTTTAAAGCAGATCATTCTTAAGCAGGACACTTCATTTCTGCATGCTATTTGATGGCAATAAAGTGTTTTATTGGCTTTCAAACACTTTGAAAGCCAATAAAACATGTATTCCAATATTTTGTTTTTTTTTTCTTTGTTTTCTGTAACTGGTAGTACATAGGGCAGAAAAACACTTGATGCACTGGTTACACTGATCATACCCTTATTATGTGTTCTCAAAAAAGATGTCAATATTCTTAGCACTCATGTCTCAAACAGAACACAGAGGATTATGATTGGGTCTCCTATTGTAACCTGCTTATTATGTGTTTGAGAGGTGGATGCCAACAAATATGCTCTTGAGGTGAATCTTGACATCCATGTTGAAAACACATAAAATAAGTTGTGATCAGAGATCTGGTCATAATATTTGTTTTTAAACAAGAAACATCTTTATTAAATTATCACATATGACATAGGCAATCATATATTTACATAAATGAAAACAAACCATACTGACATAATTTTAGTTGAAAACAGTATACACACACAAACCATAGTCACATCATTTTAGTTGCAAACATATATCACTTGCAATCTACCCGGTCACTGTCAGTCAGACATTACATAGCTCATTCAAATCCTGCCTTCTTTTAAACCTCCCTCCTCCTCTGCATGTATTGCTCCAACAATTCCAATTTCTTTCTGTGTAATTTGCTCCTACGCTTTTCTAAAGATCCCAATTCCAGTTGTTTTATTTCTGTTACTATATGTACTACTTCCTGTACAGTTGATTTAGACTTTGATTTCCATTTTCTAGTAATTACTTTTTTGGCAGCCACCATAATTAGACTCAGCAAGGCCTTATTATGTCTAGGCAATTCCAATTCTGTATCACAACTAAAAAAAAAATAATTTCCTTAGTTACACCAATTTGCTCACCCAGCATCCCTGACAGAGTAGTCTGCAGGGAAACTTTAATGTCTGCCAACTCATTACACTCCCAGAAAATATGTTACCAATTACCTATTTCTTCCGCATCACACCTCCAACATTTGCTGTCTACCTGAGGAAAAATTATTTGGAGTCTACTTGGGGTATATCTAAACATTTCCAAGAAAAAATCCTAAATCTTCTAGACTTTGTTGCATATTTGGGAGACATACATATATCCCCCATTGTTTCTTTGTGAATTGCTTATCCAGTCTCTCTTCCCAATCATTTCTAACCTCTTCTGATTGATTCTTATAGTTATCCTGCAATATTTTGTATGTCTACTAATTATTCCTTTTTTAACTGCAGCTTCTGTTCTAGATTTTAATAAGAACTCTACCAGTGCTGGTCTTTCACTTAGGACCACCCTATTACTTTCTCTTTGCCTATACACTGATATCACTCCTAGATAGGGGAGGCAATCTTTAGCCCGCAGTCCAAATTATTGGCCTCTTCTCATTGTATTACCTTTCCCTCTCTAATTATTTGTTCCTAACACCTTCATTATTTTACCAGTTTTCTCCAGTAAATTCCAGCTCCCTCTTGCCTATTGTCTGTAGCCCTAATTGCAGTCATCCCTATTGTCACATTCTCCATTCCCTTTTTAGCTTAGTTCTTAGAATATTTTCTTGCTACTTTATGAATATAATATTCTGTATAGTTACTGTTATTCTCCTAAAGGATCTGCATCCAAAATCCCAGTCTCTCTCTGTTTGTTGAGCTTCCTCCCATGTTTCATCATCTTCCATTTCCACTATGAATTATAGGCTTCTGTTTGTGTTATGTACAGGAGCCTTAATTGTGTTGCTCTAAAATATCCCCTCCAACTGGGTAATCCCAAACTGTCTTGTTCTTTTGGAAGAATCAGCTTATCCCATTTCACACTTGCTGTGCTCCCCTCCCAGATAAAATCCTTCAACTCTTTATTAATTGCTATCCACAACTTCTCCTCTGGTTGATAAAAATATGCCTGACGTGTATAAAACTAAAGGGACTACAAACAATTTAACGGCTTGTATCTTGCTATCCATATTCATATAACAGAGCTTACAGTTTCTCACTTTTTGTATTCCCTTTTGTTCAGTCTTTTCCCACATATCCTTAGCTGCCACACCAGAATCCGTTTTAATCCATACTCCTCAGTACTTCATATGATCATGTCCCATAAATATGGATATTGCTGAACTAATATGTATGTGGGTACTTAATTTACAGCTATTGCCTTGGTTTTAGCTTCATTAATTTTGTATCCTGAAAAAAATATGAAACTGCCCCAAAATGTTCCACAATACTGAAATGTCCTTTTCTGGTTTTATCAGGTATAAAACAGTATCATCTGCAAATAGAGCCAGCTTTTCTTGACTACCATACCAATTATATCCTTAAATTTCTGAGTCCCTTACTTTCTTTGCCAGTGGTTCTAAATATAATGCAAATAACAAAGGGGAAAGAGGACACCCCTGTCTGGTTCCTCTGCTCAAACAGAAATTATCAGAGTGGAATGCAACCACTTTAATTTTCACTTCCAATCCCTCATATAGCCTCCTAATCAACCTCATAATTTTATCAGGGAATGCAACTGCTTCCATTGCCCTGCTCATAAACTCCCAGCTTACATTTTCAAATACTTTCTCTGCATCAAGATCCACTAACAATAGTGGTATTTTCTTACATTCTGCTTCCCTCTGGATCATCAGTGTTCTGTTAAGGTTGTTAAATGTTGGTCTTCTCTCCACAAAACCACATTGCTCCATCACCTTTGCCATTTTTTTAGCCATAATAGTCAAACAATTTATGATCATGGCTTAGGATTGAAATGGGCATGCATGAAGCTGGATATGATGGGTCTTTACCTTCTTTAGGTAGTACATCCACCACCATTTTCTTCCAGGATGTTGGTGCTTCTCGTCGTTTTAAAATACTGTTAATCAAAACCTTTAGATCTTTATCAATTTTTCCCTCCTAGCTTCCAAACTTCCACAGGAATACTATGTATTCCATGGGACTTGCTTGCGGATTGGTTATACATCACCATTTTTATCTCATCTCCTCCTATTCTGTTGGTAATGGAGCTTTATCTCCCTCTAACCTTGGCATAATTAATTCTTCCATAAACATTTCCATTTGTACCTTTTCTTGATTTCCATATTTCTCTGCTTTATACAGACTTTCATAAAATTTCAGAAAAATTTCTACAGGATCTCTTATTAACTTGTTTGTTATAGTCTCCCTAAGCTTGGAGACAACCCTTTCCACTTTCTGTTGCCTGAGTCATTGTGCTAATAGTTTTTGTGCTGTGGAGTTATCAAAAAATTGATGTTTAACAGCAATCTTTCTAAACTCATGCATATTACTGATGTAATCCCTTATTTTCTGTTTACCATTCTGCACTGTTCCTCTTCTTGTTCTGTGAGATTTCCCATATTCTACAGTACTTTAACATTTGTCAGTCCTTCAAAATAATTCTTGTTACTTCTTATTCATCTCTCTTTCTTTTATTTTCACCCTATTTTAAACTCCCACTTTAATTTTACCCCACTCCCTAGCTATATTTTCAGAAGAAATTTCTATCCTCTCTAATAACTCACAAATAATTTCCACTACCTATTCCTTAAATTCTTCTCTTTTTAACAGATAGGTGGGAAAGCACCAGTGTCTCATTTTTATTTCATTATCCTGTGTTTTTATTTACACGTGATGATCTGAAATAGTTATTGGATACTTATCAAAACTTTCAATTAAATGCAAATCCTGTGAAATATAAGTTATGTTAAACCTAGCCATGTTTTTGTACCTTGGGGAATGATACCTAAATTCACAGTGAACTCCTACTACTGAATTCACATCTTCCATGCCAAATATTTTCATAAATGACTTCAAAAAATCTACCCTCCTTTGTTATATTTTTCCTTCTGGGCCCCCAGACACATCTTTGCTGTTGCAAATCAAATTCCAGTCCCCACCCATAAGTAATATTCCTTGCTGAAAGCTGATTATTTCTCCCACAATTTTCCTAAGCTCCATTATAGCAGTTTTAGATGGAATATTAATACATGCAATCCTCCTCTCTTGCCAGTAACCCCTTAGTACTACAAATCTACCATTATTATCTTTTTTATCCTCTTCTCTCACTATTGGATCTCCTTTTGCAATTAATATAAGTACTCCTCTTTTCCTTTGACTCAGGTATTCCGCTGAATAACCATCCTGAAAATCTTTATCAAATTGACATGTTCAGTTCTTTCCAAGTGTAGCTATTTGCACTATACATTTTAATATAGTTCACTACTCTTTCTTTTTTTGTATATACCTGTGAGACCATAACATTCAAATATAATACAGAAAGCATCATTATGTTAAAAAGTTACTATTACCACCTTTTAAGTGTAACAGCTCTTTTGTTAAGTATATAGTTCCAGTTTTTGTGTTACAGGAATATACTAACGTTTGGCAGGCTGATCTTTTATACAGTTGTTTCTTTTTATATCTATTTCAGCCTATGTCACATCTTACAAAACTTTTTGTTTTATTGACGGTCCTCAAACAAAAAAACAAATACACTCCTAAAACCTATTAACTTAATACTAACACACAAAATTGTGTGCATCTTCAAATATTGAAGTTTTACCCTTGTAATAGGAACAATAATCCCAAATGGACTGCCACACTTATGGACTTGGATTAACCTAAAAGGAAGGTTATCCATGCTAAGACACATGGCACAGCCTGTGCTTCTAATAAGTGCTGTCTGGTTTTGTATTAACTTTATTGCTCTCCCAGATTGTGAAAATACTTAAATGTTTTCAGAAAACATTATCTCCTACCCATTGAAATAAAGAAGTATTCTGTTTTTATTGCTCTTTATCAGATTTTCTCCATGGTCACATGGCAACCAGATCCAGAGTTGTATCTACAGGCATTTATTTATTTGCTAGAGGAAAGCTTTATTATATTATATTATATTCAATGTTCATTTTTATTTATTCACTTTCTCTTAAAACTTGTTACTAGATCATGCCAACAGCCATAATCCAGTCATTCCCTTATGCAAGAATGAAAAAAGCACATCAATTTTTCTTGGATCATGCTCTTTTGACCAGACTTCTTTTTATCTTGCAGTGCCTACATTTCTTAAAACTGAACAAGAAGAAAGAAAATAAGGAAAAACTGATTGTAATTATTTGTAGTGTATGGAGATTTATTTGCTCCATATACTATTAGTTACATTAAAACGAAAAAAAAAGTGTTGTGCCAACTTTGAAAGCCAGTAAAGCAGTGGGGAAGTAGTTTACATCCTTATGTATTCCCTGACTAAGGGAAGCAGTTTGTTCCGAAATACATTTTCATTGGCTGTAATGTAGGTGACAGCAGGCAAAAACAGAATTGCAATGAAGCTGTTTCATGTTCTGCTGCTGCTGCTGTTTACTGGCTAACACTGTCAGCTTTTAGTGCCAGTTGGGATCTTAACAGTATGTGGGGAGTGCTTAACAGATGTTAAGCACCCTTCTAAGCATTGTTAAGATTGGGTCTTGCTCTAGAGTAGCTGTGAACCAGGATGTTATTTAACTGTTACTGGAGTGTAATTATGTTGCTCCATGCAGTACAAGTTGGTTATGATCAGAGAATCAATCACAATCCTCTACATGCAATATAAACTGAATGAATTTCATACAGAAAATGTCACACAGAGTACAGAATATTAAAATTAAACAGAATTTAACACTAAAAACGTGAACATAAACACATACTGTAGACACAAAAGAAAATAATTTAATAAATAATAAGTATGCATGAAGTTTATCAACTGCTAGGGTATGATTATACACACTATACTTAGTCTTAACCAAAAAGACTCTCACACACACACGCACACACACACACACACACACACACACACACACACACACACACACACACACACACACACACACACACACACACACTGTGTCAACTTACCTTCTGTTATACTGCAAACTTTACCAAATAAATCCAGTATTTTTTTCCTACGAGACTGTACCTAAAAGACAGAAATGAAATATAACAAGTGGTTGTTTGAAAAAAAAAAACAGCGGTTTTTCACAAAATAACTCATAAAATTATCAAATGCTGTCCTTTCACAAGATATGATAATAAAGTTTGGTAAAATATCTGAACTTAAGTGCTTCAATCCTCATCTCAGTTTGATTAGAAATTAAACATGAATAAAACCTTCTGGCATTCATGTCTGAGTTAGTAAAAAGTACCATCTCCCTTACTAGCTTTTAGTTTGATATTCTAACTTCAGTGCCCTCCTAGACAGCTTAAAGGACTTCTGATGTACAGATCAGTAGGGTGATTATTCACATATGACAAAACATACTTAAATAGAAATGGAAGGCCTCCTCTGGTCCATCAAGTCAGTCAGAGTCTTGGTAGCTAACCTTTTAAAACTGCACCTACCGTCTTCACCTTTATACTTCTTTCAGGTACCTTTAAACCAATTCCTAGCTCTAAACCAAACCACCCCATTCAGTAAAATCTTCAAGGGCCAAATTAACCTTTTTTTTTAATTAATATTTCCATGCAGCATGCCTGAATATTATGTTCCAACTGTCACTCATCCTCACTTTCACACCTCTTACATTGTTGTTATTACAATTTGTCTACAGTGTGCACTCGAACTCTTACTTAAAGTTAACTGAATAATAACATGGGAAGTGCTGATAATTCATGTCACATGATTAATCATAAGATTACAGTTTACTGAATGGGTGGATAACTAGTGAAGGAAAGTAAACATAAAATGAATGTATTTTTGCCACATCATGTAAAATTATTCTACAAGATTGTATCTGGTAGTGTTACAGTGTGGGGTACCTTAAGTGACAGCTTGGTATATAAAATGGAATTTAGTTGAGGCAGGAGCTTAGCCATAATGTTTACAGTGTACTCACAAGATCATAGTGATCACCCACCCCACATTAGAAATCTACATATTACCACAAATTCTTTTCTCTGCACAGTTAAGAGTGGTACATACAAGGTTTAGCTCTTACTCCCTGCAAACATAGAAGAGCTGAGTTTAGATAAGAAATCCTTTTTAAGTGTGTTGTAAAAAATGTTGTTACAGTCATAAATTTAGTCAACTATAAACATTTACTGGTATTGGTTAGTTTTTATGTTTCAGACAAATACTCATTAAAATACACCCAGCTGAGTAAACAGTGCATACCTGGCAGTTGTATTTCTATATTTTGAAACATCTTGGCAAAGGCATTAGTGTTCATATTGTTGGAAACCATAGTTTAGAAGAACATCTAGACCACAAAAAGTTGGTTTGAGGGCCAAAAGCAATGAGTACCAACCAGAATGCTTGTGTTGATGCAATCATTTGCTGATATCTGGATAAAAACATTCATAGAGTACTGGATCACAGCAAGATGTTGGTCTGAGTGTGGCATGTTTTAGTTGCTCTGTACTATTAGAAAGTTTTTGATGGGAATTTACTATCAAATTTGATTAGGTCAGTACTAGACATGAAGGAGAATGTATATTTTGTTGTGGGATCAAATTATATTAGTTCAAAATTAGTAATTCAAAAATTATTTTCAAAAGATATTTCAACTTACCACTTGAAGGATGAGGGATCTGTTTCTAAATTTACTAAGCAAGAGACTATTTTCTACAAAGAAAAGACTGGCATGTCATCCACAGAGGAATTATCATTAAAATAGATACTACGGATAAGAAGATGGACTATTTACAAGATAATAAAAATAAACAGTTTGAACTTCTAAAGACCATCATCCATCAACAAAATGCTCATATAAACAATACAGAAACAACTTTAAATGATATTAAGAGAAGACTGAGTGAGCAAGAAAATCACACTGAATTTTTTGCTAAAATAAAATGACTGGTTATTTTCTAATGTGTATGATTTAGAAAATCAGGAGCAGAAATAATTTAAAAATATATGGTTTGTTTGTTTGTTTGTTTGTGTCTTTCGGCTTTTCCCAGTTAGGGGTCGCCACAGCGGAACTCCGGTCCGCTAATGATTGGCAGTAGATTTTTCCGTGCTGGCTTGTCGGGCCTAATGCACAACCTTCAATGAAGGAACGCCCATTCATGCATGTCGCCACACAGAAGATGCTCTAACTGAGAATCAAACGGGCAATGGTATGCCTGAAAAATGGAAGGAAAAATAGGGTTAATTTCCTTACCATAGATTCCAAAAGTGTGAAACCTTCAGGACGGCATCTCCTACAGTATAGAAAGTTGAGAGATCTCTCACAAAACATCTAGCTAAGGGCTGTAATTACTAAATTCATCTCCCATCTGTATAAAACACTTGTTATTTTATCTGCTTCTTGCAAGTCCTCTTCTGAAAATTGGTAGTTCTGTCATCGGTTTTGATAACAATTATTCACAGAAAGTTATGCAAAAAAATGAAGACTTGCTTACAACTGATAAAGTCCGTTAAAATGTGGTAAGTGCCACATTTCATTTCCAGGAAGATTAGAAATTGTTTTATCAGAAGGAACAATTATTTTGACTGTTTAGAAAATGCCATTTCCATTTTTTAAATCTAAAATATCAGCAATCTTCAAGAAAAACTTACTGGAATCATGCAAACCTTAGGAGACAAGTAGAGATGTCTGGATGGAAGACTGTTCTAACAAAAAAAAAGACTCCTGAAACTGTAACATTAGTGCAATGGACTAATGTGTTTATCTGAATAAAGTATGCTATTTGTATATCCAGTAATATAGACATAGAAACTTCACATACGAGAGTTATGTGAGGATTTCATATATTCCTTTAACAGGCCATCTTAAATATAATATGTTTGCAAATTACGTCCTTTATTATCATAGGACAAGGACCATATATGTCACATATTGTTTCATAAGTTCTGCCATAGGCAGTCTTCCTGTTTGTTTAGCATATATCCTCTTTATTTAGCATATTTTATTTATACTTGTGTGTGTGTGTGTGTGTGTGTGTGTGTGTGTGTGTGTGTGTGTGTGTGTGTGTGTGTGTGTGTGTGTGTGTGTGTGGACAGATGCAGCATTTAAATGGGTCTATATGGTGTGATCCCAGTTACTCTCATTATACTTATTGACCATGGGATAGGAAGGCCAATCTCTAACTAAAAGGGATAGGTTATTTTTGAGCACAAACGTGGAAGCTGTCTTGGCTTAAAATGGCCTGCAAACACAGCTAGCCTACTACTTACCTATGAACCTACAAGTACCTGGCCACTTTGATCAAGTTCCTTAACAGTTTTCTTGAGATTGTTGAGGATTCAGTGAATGGTAACTCCACACCTTTCTCAATCTCAAACCTCAGAATATGGACCTCATCTACAAAATTAGTTAGGGTTATACCTGGCTTCTATGAATTTGCAAGTAGACTCAGTTCTTGATATTTGTACAGGAAAACTGCAAATTATGCTCTCACCTTTAAGGAATTCTCACATCTGATGTGTTTAGTCTCTCCTACATATGAACAAAGCACAGTCACTGGATAAGATGCTGTCTACAAAAAAGTTAGCAAATATATTGAAATAAAACTAAAATATTTAACTGTATTAACTATGCTACAATTGTACATGTAAATCAGCTATAACTGAAAAATATACCAAATGGTTTTATTCTCTTGCTTACATGTCAATTATTAAATAAACAAAAATGAAATAAAAAATAGGACATGTTGAGATGTGGAAGACAAGGCAAGTAGGAAAAGAATAGTGAAGTTAAGATGAATAAATGTCACAGGACAGGCAGTAAGAATTCAACAAACAAATAAGTATATATCGGAATTAAGCTGGCCAGATGAAGCTCATCTTCTGAAGCCAAACTGACCACAGACAAATTAACTAAAAATGCTGTTTACCTAAATGAACAGTACTGAGTAATACCTTTCAGACAAGAACAAAATAAAATCGTCATTTTCTGTGGGAGGTAAAACCTCACACACTTTCCATCCGAGGTGTTATGAGCCTGCAGTCCATAACTCTGAGGCTACCTGAACTCAGAGACAAGTAACAATCCAAGCTCCTCTGTTTACCATGTATACAGAATGAGCCTCGATGTTTATTAACACTGATTACAGTCAGGCAAGTGAGTGCAACATACAGCTAATTAACAATAGTGGCTGTAGCCATAGCAAACACTCTAGGAAGAGCATGTAGGGCTATGGTTTGGTTGTAGGAAAAGTACAAACAGTAGTAGTGCTCATACGGGTACTCAGCACACTCTTATGTGCACAGTTCTGGCAAGATAAAGAAGGCATGTGGCAGCCTTAAGGGTCAAGAGGCATGATTCCTCATATATATTTTGACATAATGGTGTATGTGTTTGAATACACACACACACACACACACACACACACACACACACACACACACACACACACACACACACACACACACACACACACACACACTTGTGCGTGTGTGTGTGTTTGTATATGTGTATCTCCATTCAAATTAGGAACCTCATGGCAGGGAATTTGTTTACTTGTAGCTTAGTTATTTTTAATATTTTTAACTCTATTTTCTGTGTCAAATAAAATGAGCTTTCAGGCATTAGTTTTCTCTTTGTTTTCATACAACCCTTATTCTAAGGATCTGGATTTTTACAGACATTTCAGAATAACAATTAGTAATAGCAATATGAATGCGACTGATATAAGATGTCTTCTTTAAATGTAAATAGTCTCAACGGTGGAAACAAGAGATCATAGGCTCATAGATGTGTACTAGGCTAATGACCCTAGAGCCTTTACAAGCCTAGCCCATAGAAGTGCCCTGGCATTGTGACACCCAAAATTAGTTCCCAGTGCCTCTATTAAGTACAGCACCTGGAGTTATCCCCGGGGTGAACTTTCTACTTCCCATCCATTCATCAAGATTTCTCTTGAAGATGCCCACTGAGGTGCCCTGCTTGACATATATGGGAAGTCTATTCCAGAGCATGGGCAGTCTCTGGGTTATGCACCTGTCCCACCAGCATGTTCTGTTGACTGTGGTAATGAGATTGAGTTCTCTGGAGCATGTGGTGCAGAGGGATTTGGATTTCTCTAGATGTAGCATTGCTAACAGAGCTATGTCAGACATGGCTTTGTAAGTCAAGCATAGATCGCCTCTTAGTAGATGATATGAGACAGAGAATAGCTGGAGTCTTTTGAGTCTGTCCATGTAGGACATATGTTTAAGGCTTAGGATCCTCTTTGTGAGGTACTTCTGAGGCCTTTCCCACTGTTGCATGTGTCTAGTGAGGTACTTTTGAGGCCTTTCCCGCTGTTGCATGTGTCTAGTGAGGTAAATGCTAAATGGGGAATTATACTTGATGACTGACCTAATGAGGGAAGAGTACAGAGAGATGATGACCTCTTTCTTCCTGGATGCAAAACCCTTGGTAATGAGATGTGCCACATAGGACTTTCTGACCACAGTGGGAATGTGGTGGTCGAAGGAGGGGTTGCTGTCAACCTGTGTCCTCAGATCTCTTATAACGCGCCTTCAGTGTTCAGTGGGCTCCCATCGATGTGGTAATTAGTGGGAACTGAGTTTTTCCCAAAGGGGATAACAATGCATTTTTTGGCAGTAAGCTTAAGGCCATGGTTTCGACACCAGTCATTGGTCTCAGTGAGGCCTTTCTGTAGCATGTCTACATCACTTGGGGAGTTAATAATGGCTCCCAGCTTGCAGTCGTCTGTGTACTTGGTCAGCCAGAGTCCCTGCGTGTTGGCCTGGACTTCTGAGAAGTAGATGCCAAACAGGAGAGGACCTAGGACTGATCCCTGTGGGACTCTGCTTGTGACTGGTCAGTAGTCTGACTTGGGAGCCTGCTACTTTCACACTCTGGGTTCTATCTGTGAGCCAATTTGCAACCCACCTAGTGATATAGGGGTTGATGCCTAGTTTGGTGAGTTTATCAATAATTCCTGAGTGGGGAATTGTATCAAAGGCTTTGGCCAGATCAAGGTAGGCAGTATGAACTGCCTTGCCATCATCAAAGCTCTGGTGACTGACTCAAAGAAGTCAACCAGGTTGAGCAGGCATGATCTACCTTTCACAAAACCAAACTGTGTGGGATCTAGAGTTTGGAGATTCCCTATATCCTTGCTGGTATACATGCATTTGAGAGAACGGCAGAAGGCCAATCGGAAAATGCTCGACTGCAGCTCAGCAAATTCGCATAATTGCGAATACAATGTAACCGAAATGCAAAATATCTCCCCTTTTTGACTCATGGTAGCACTTGTTTAGGTGGTAGAGCAGTCGGAATTGTCGAATTCGGTGTTTTGATTGACATTCCAACTGTTTGGCAGGGGGAAATTCGACATTTCTGGTCGATGTTATGCCGGATCGAAAAAAAGGTCTTTTGCTCAAATGCATGTATTCCATCCTTGCTAATTAGGTCTATGATGATGCTCTCCATAGCCTTATATATAAGACTCGTCAGGCTAATGGGGAGATAATTCCCAGGGTCTGTATCCGCTGCCCCTTTATAAAGAGGGATGACTGTAACAGTGCACCATTCGGTAGGGACAAAGCCTAAGGTGAGGCTGTGATTGAACAGGGCACACAAATGTGGTGCCAGTTCACTTTGTAGTTCATGTAGAACACATCCAGGGATATTGTCGGGACCCATGGTAGCTGTACTCATGGCCTTGGACAATGCATCTTTAACCTGTGCTGCAGTAATGCTGGGTGCCTGGCATTCCTCTGATATTGTGATTTGTCCTTTGGGAGCGAGAGAGGGGTAAAGTTGGCACTGAATCTGTCGGCCATTTCTGTTGGCTCAGTATAGGAGGTTACATTGTGCAGTAACTCAGAGCAAACCTGGGTATTGCCGTGGAGATTCTTGATATAACTATAGAAGGCTTTGTGGTTGTTTTTAGTGTCTGCCGCAATTCTACCTTCATAGCTGGCTTTAGAGGTTTTGATGGGGGATCTCAACTTTTTGTTGAAGCTAATAAGGGAGTTTTTCCAGTCTTGGGACTTCACCTTTTTCTGCAACAGTTTCTTCCTTCTGTTGTAGCGTTTACTAATGGCAGGGGACCACCAGATTGGCATCCTTTTTTTGGAGGAGAGAGTCTTGGTTCTGTTGGGTATGACTAGTTCCATGCTTTTATGTACATGTTCGTACATCAGTGTATAATTCGGCAGTTATGCATCTACTTTCCATTGACATGGGTGCCATGAAGTTAGCCACCTCTGTTTTTAGGAGCCCGAAGTCACCTTTGGAAAGTTTTTCATGGTGGTTACCTTTGCGGGGGACGTGGGTGAGATGTGGATTTTTATGGTGATTAGTTTGTGGTCGGATTTAACCAGGAAGGAATTGACTATTGGTATACAGCAAAGGTTGCCAATGTTAGTAAAAGCCAGGTCAAGAATGTTGCTTCCTCTAGTGGGAGTAAGAATGAGCTGGTCCAGCGCATTGGAATTGACTAATTCCAGGAAGCGTTGGGCCAGTGTATTGGTGCATGAGTAGTTTTTCCAGTTGATGGAGTGGTAGTTGAAGTCAACTACTGTGAGAGTGTTGGGTTGGACCCTAATAGTTTCCAAGGTGCTTAAGAATGTGAAGTGAGAGTCTTGAGACATAGTTGGGGACCTACAGCAGGCTACGACCTGAATCGCTGTCTTAACCAATGTTAGTTGTACCTGAAGTATCTCAGATGCGTAATGCTGGGCTACTAGTCTGGAGGTGTGCATATCCTTTATGAATATGGAGACACCACTGCCTTTGGTGCTTCGGTCCATGTTCTGGGGCTGAAAGGTGTAAAATGAGTTGTAGCCTGGTAGTGCAGGGGTGTTTTCTGCTGCTTTAAACCAGGTCTCCGTTACAGCACAAATGTCGATGTTCTCCATTTTGAGGAGTGCTTCGAGGAAGTGCATCTTGAGATTTAGACTTCTAGCATTGAGCAGTATGACCCTCAGACTGCATTTATTTATATGTAGAACCACAGTCCAAAGAAAAAAATCCAGTGATTACCTTCAATATTTATTAAAACTCTCGTTGAACAGCACACAATCCAATAAAATGTTCAGCAGATGCTCTGCCTCGTAGTAAAATGCAGTCCAGAATACAGTCCACAAAAAACAGACACAATAATCCTTTCTCTAGTGCCTCGGCTGAAAGCCTTTACAGAGTATACTTTTTTGTTCTAGCATAATGCCTTATATCCCACATTCAATTAACACTAGCTTAATTAAATCCACTTAATTCTAGTGTTAATTAAGGAAAACACTTCCAGTGGCATTCTCTATTTAACCCTGTTGGTGCTAAAGTGCTGAACTTTAAAATTATAACGGATTCCATTTTCCATAACTTACTTTTATATTTAAACTATAATCTGATTTAACCTGTCCTAAAATTGTTGCTTCTAAACTACTTATATCACTGTTATGTACTTCTTTATAATGCAGGGTACTGGATTTTCTTCCTTATTTTTTCTGATGTCGCTCAGATGTTCTTTTAACCTGTCCCCAAATGATCTCTTGCTTTCTCCTATGTACACTTTACTACAGGGACACCTTAATCCATAGACTATTCCTCTACTGTCACAAGAGTATATACCCTTGGTGGTAAATTTCTTCCCTTCAAAATTTCTCACAATATACTTGCAACAGCAGCACCTTCCACATGGGAAGGTGCCCTGTGTGGAAATCCCCAAAGTTACATCCACAGCAGGGAGCTGGAATCTCTCCTGTACTATAAAATTCTTTAAAGTTCTTCCTCTAGTGTATGAAAACATGGGAAATCCACTTTCTTTTATGTTAAGATATCAACTTTTTTCTAAAATATTCCAATGATACTTCACTAATTGCCTAAATTGTTCTGAAAACACTGTGTATTTAGTGACAAAAACTAAATTATTCCTGTCATGTTCCTTATTATTTCAGCCTATATTCCCACACACCTTTTTACCCTTCATTACTTTCTCTCTGCCTTGTTCTACTAACTTCACATCATATCCCATTTCTACAAATATTTTAGCTGCTTTATTTAGTTCCCTAACACTTTCCTGCTTATTATTACACAACCTCTTTTATCTCAAAAATTCCCCATAGGGGATAGATTTAATTGAGTGAGGTGGGTGGCAACTATCTCCATATAACATATAGTCATTTTCATCAAATGTACGATGTATAGCAGTTTGAATTTTATTACAATATTTTAACTCTATATCGAAAAAATGCACTTTTGTTCCTTTCTGTACTCCATCAAACCTAATATTATAACAATTATTTTGTATTTTCTGCAGAAAAATTTCTACTTCATTCCACTCTCCTTCACAAATGAAAATCAAATTGTCAGTAAATCTATAATATTGCTGAACATGTCTATTATAGAAAGTCTTGTTATATATGCATTTATTTTCAAACATACCCATAAAGAGGTTAGCATACATAGGGGCAAAACCTGCCCCCATGGCTGTTCCTTTAGTCTGTATAAACCTCCATTAAATTCAAAAATATTATGGGTTAAACAAAAATTTGCCAATTTTGACACAAAATGTGTCCGAGGGGTATCCTTAAAGAAGTAAAACAAGGCCTCTAGGCCATGTATATGTTCTATATTTGTGTACCGGCTAACTACATTCATAACTAGGAAGAACATGTTCTCCCTCCACTCAATCCCTTTGATTTTTCCAAAACGTCAAACGAATCTTTTATGTAAGAAGGAAATTTCTCTACCTCAGTCCTAAGGTAGGTGTGTAAAATTAAAGCCAAATTATGTGTGAAGTATCCACAGGCTGAAACTACAGGCCATCCTGGTGCATTTATTTATAGCTGTTATGATGGCAATTTGGTCTTTGGAATATTCACCTAAAAAAGGCACTATAGGGGTGGCAAGAGCCTTAGCCAGTATCCGGAAACCCAAGGGTGACAGATGCAGGCCATCTCTGGCAAAGCATCAAGGTCTGTCAATCATGTCATCCCAAGCAGAAAGATACTGGATTCCCTTAGAATGACACCAGAAATGTCGCCAATTGTTGAAGTCAATCATTTTCTGCTTGTACTGCAGTATCACTCTGGGTGATAGTAGGCTAGGGTCATACCTGCCTAGGCCACATAATCCGACAGCTCCTCCATGAATCTTTTCATGTAGTCCAGGAAGTGCATCTCAGGTCATTTACACCCACATGAACAGTGACAGAGTCATACTTGTACTTGAGGAGTGACCTCAGCGAGTGTGTTATGTGTCAGATTCCAGCACCTGATAGCTAGCTGTTACCTTCTCCTTAGTCAACCTAGTGAGTGGACGTCAGTGTGCCTAACCTTTGAGTCACCTATGATTAGTGTATTGGGCAAGCTATTTTGCCTTAGTGGCTTAGGTTGAGGGGCACACTGTGTAGGTGAGCTATGTGTCTTGTGGATTGTGCTGTGTTCTGCCTTGGAGGTCTCTGATGTTTGGGTAGATTTCTATTCAGAGCCTCTGGGAAGGTGGGTGTGTGGTTTGTGTTTTTATGTGAGATCTGTGATGGTGGGTGTTCTGGAGGGCTATGTGTTGCATCTGGTGTTGTGCAGGTGTTGCCTTCTCCTCTTCACCAGCTATTCTGGTCTTGGCTTGAAAGTGCATGGCTTCCACTCTTTATATATAAGTGCATCTCTCACAAGTCTGAGTGTTGAGAGGTAAGAGGAGAGGATTGTCTGTGCACATGTGGCAGTTGTTATACTGCCTCAGAATGCCCAAGTTCACCAGGTTAATAGGCGAAAGCATAGGGAACTGACCTTTAGACATGCCAGGAGGAATGGTCATTATTACTCAGTACTGGAGCTGTTTCCTTATACATTCCTTTTACAGGAAAAATGTCATTCAAGGTGTCTGAGTCTGTAACAGAGCCCTGCCAAACACTTGAGGGGAAACTAATACGTAGATCCTGAAAATTTAAGGATGAAGTATTTAGACAGATATTCTGAAGTTAGAAAGAAATCAAGCAGTACCTGAAAACAAAGAGTTAGCTTGTCAAGAATGATGAAAAGAGGGGAGTCGCAAGAATGGCTACTACCTGACTACTATTAATGCTGGTCTCAGCACAGCTTCACTCTGTTGGGATACAATACTCCTTTGTTTCTTCTCTCACAAGAAGCAAAATGTTAGCACCAATCCCAAGAAGAGAAGCAGGCCACGGCCTCTTTAGTGATCCACAGTCTTGTCCCAGATGATGCAAGGGTCTGAAGGCTTCTAGCCTTCTTCTGGTAGATGCCTTGAATAGCAACCAATCCAATCAGGTACGTTAAGCACAGGCACTAACTCTCCAACCAGAAAGAGTCAGGAATCAATGCACTCTGCTCCTATTCTCACCAGGATCAGAATATAAGCACAGATTCCAAGCTGTCACCTATAAAGCACTTATTAAGCCTTCTGGTGATTAACAGTCTACAGGAAATAATGTAACTGCACTCCTTCTCTCACCAGGAGAAAACAGAATCACTAATCCCAAGATGACTACTGAGAGGCAGAATGTGGGCTCTCCAATAACTGGTGATCTTGTAATAGATGCTTAAAGGTAAGATGAAAAAAATGGTTTATCCTAAACACTGCAATGTGAACTAGAGGAGTTAGATGTGAAAGTAGGTAACTTAAGTTTTATCTGTCTAAAAAGTTAAGTTTTAGTGGAGAGTCACTATTTTTCAAACAGCAAGATAGACTGAAAGGGGGTGGTCACTTTTGTATTCTGGTAGTATGGAATACAGTAGGATGGCCAATAAATTTAAATAGTTGAAGGGGGGGATTTCACAAAATGATAATGTTGTGCTTACTCACACAAGCCAGTAAAGCAGAGAGGAAATGATATATATGGTCAAATTAACACAAGGGGTAGGCGACTAGAAAAACAGTGGTGTTTAAGAACACAACAGTAACCTGGTGGGAAAAATTTCTGTCCGACTCAGTAGAGATAAAGCTGTGGTCTCTTTTCAAGTTTTAATATGCAGTTAAAAGCAGAATACAAGTAAAACACAGTATAAAGAAAACAAATCACAGTATACAAAATAGAAAAAGGCAATAAAGTAATACAAAATACAACACAAATAGCAAACTAACCTTTCCCTCACAGCAAACTGTAGCAGAGTCTGGGTGAGCCTTTCCAGTTGTAGTTTATGTATTTAAAAATGTATAAAACAAATGGATTTCTTACAAGAAACTCATTTACTGCAAGATGACATTGTAGACTGAAGACAAAGGAATTGAGAGTGTTAGGAAGTTCTAGCTTTAAAGAAAAGAAAACGGGGACAGCAATCTTACAGAGAAATTCTATGTATAATGTCTAGGGTTACTGATTCGTGCAATAATAGAAGCAAAACACAAGTGTATTCACCACGGAGATGAAAAAATTGAGTACTCACACAGTCCAATATAATGCAAAGAATTCTTTTTAATCCATAAACAGAAAAACAGGAAAATGAGCGCTTTCGCGTAGCAACTGTACGCTTCATCAGATTCTATTTCTAACACAGCTGATTCAGTTTATATAGCTAAGCACCATGCTTAATTAATATAATTAAACAATTAACTGGCTAAAGAATCATCCCATTTAAAGCAACATCTTCCTTGTATTGCGCAACAACTCAGTTATTTCATTCGTGCAATAATGATAAAGGTATAATGTTTATGGCCATCACGGAATATAAAACAATTACCTTTGAAAGTGTGTACTGGATTCCAGGAACTGGAGCTAAATTGTCTAGAATGTATCTGGAAACCAACTTTAAATACGAAGGGAACTATAATAATGTCAGGAAACAAATTGTATGCTTAAAGAAAAATGATACTAGTGCAATTACCAAACCTAGAATTTTAGCATCAGCTAAGGCTTTATTCAACTATACTAACTTAATCTTACAGATGTTAATATATTTTCTAAAGCAAATTCTTTATTTTACACTGTTTGATCTTACAGATTTGTTTTGCAGTTAACTGACAAAATACGCATTTCAAATTATTACATTTCTAAAATAGAACATGTCCTTTATCACATCACGTGCAATTACACAGTTCAAAGTGATTTCTAACAGAAATATAATCATTTTTAGATTGTAATAATAACCGTGAAGTTTCTGATAGGATCCTAAGGGACTTGAAGAAAGCATATTTATATGGCTAATTCTCTACTTGTTATTAAAACAAAAGAATGCAATAAGGTAAAAATTTATTAGAATTGCAAGAAAATACAGACAAATTAAGTTAAAAATACAAAAAGGAAAAAAAAATTAACAGAAGTGAAAAACTAAATGTCAGATGGTCCTAAATCACAAGGTTTCCATTAGTTTACAAAAAGTCAAATTACATTATTATTCTCATAAAGGTTTACATAAATTAGCCCATATATACAAAATGATAGCAAGAACTAATCACATAAACAGTATACATATGCCTGGTAGTATACAGACATGGAAGAAATTCTGAAGTGTTTCAAAAATGCTGTAAAAATCTAATGCTCAGAATACTAGTGTACTAAATCAAAAACTGATGCCTTTTTGAACAGGAATATGCAAAACATTATTTTTGGAGCAAATAAGAAAAAATGAAAAAAAATGTTTCTAGAACAAAATAAAGGAACACGTGAAAAGGCTGAAGGAAAATAAAGCTCCAGGTAATGAGGACATAATTCCTGAATTGTATAAACTATAACCTCAAAATATTTTCTCACTTTTTCTGGAAAAACTATTTACAGAAATTAAAACTATATTTAACATACCTCCAACATGGAAATATACAATAATTTCTTATTTATTAAAGCAGGATAATGCTCCACCTCTGCATTTTGTCTATAGACCTATATCATTATTGGAAGTTGATCATAGCATCTTATGCAGGGTCTACTACACATGATCAAAAATTCATTTGACTGAGTCCATAACATCGAAATTTCAAAATACTGAAACTCATAACAACATAGCAGTGGCAGCATGTAGACTACTGTAAGGTAAGTAAAAGGTATATGCCCTTTTCCCCACTGTAGTGCAATCATGGAGTCAGTATATATAGTTAGGAGGGTGTGGGTGGCATACCTCCCCACCTAGTTTGTTTTTTATATCGTCCAGTTTCTGTTACGAGGGTACATAAGTAGTTTTTAAGTTCTGGAAAGGGTTAGTTATTGGTGTTGTAAGTGTGCATGTCTACAGTTTACAATTCAGTATGTTGAAATCTAGTATTGTTAAGGTTTCAGTCTTATGAGTTTCAGTCAAGTGAGTTTTCAGTATTTTGAAATTTCGATGTTAAAGTCTCAGTCAAATGAATTTCAGTCAAATGAAAATTTGACCATGTATAGTAGACCCCTTATGCAAGTCCCTACCAACAGACTAAAAATACACCACAGACATTGGTATAGAAAGTCCAGACTGGCTTTCTATTAAATACACTAACACAGGATAAGAACAGAAGAATAATTGCTTTAACTAATTGAGATAATAACAATAAACCAGAAATAATAAGAAGATATATACTTACCATAAAGTGCCATGTTTGTTACCCATCTCGTCTACATTCTTGCTGGCTGGGTGTGGACCCATTCACATCTCCGACTCGGCCGAATACTAAAGCTCGAGAGCTTCCACTGGCTCCAGGTTAACCCCTATCCCATGATGCCCTTGGCCACATCCCGAGATCTTGTTTGGAAGCGAAAGATTTAGACTACCCCAAATAACTATAGATATATATATATATATATATATATATACATATATATACACATATATATATATATATATATATATATATATATACATATATATATATACATACATACATGTGTGTATATATATATATATATATATATATATATATATATATATATATAAATATATATATAAATATACATATATATATATATATATATATACATATATATATATATATATATATATATATATATATATATATATATATATATATATATATATATATATATACATACATAAATATATATATATACATACATACATATATATATATATATATATACATACATATATATATATATATACATACATACATATATATATATATATATATATATATACATATATACATATATATATATATATATATAAATATATATACATATATATATATATAAATATATATACATATATATATAAATATATATACATATATATATATATATATATATATATATATATATACATATATATACATATATATATATATATATATATATATATATATATATATATATATATATATATATATATATATATATATATATATATATATATATATATATATATATATATATATATATATATATATATATATACACATACATACATATATATATATATATATATATATATATATATATATATATATACATATATATATATATATATACACATACATATATATATATATATATATATATATATATATGTAGAAACTGGACCCGTAACTCTATGGAAATAGCAAAACAAATCACCCACAGCTCGCCGATGGATAACCCAGTCTGTCACAAAATCACAAAGTCAATAGGAGATAGCAGTTGAACAAAATGAGAGATTTATTTAACGTAAGCGCTTTCACGGTTTTCAAACCGCTTCCTCAGACGTAAAACACAGAACAGTACAATTAAAACTCTTAAATACTCTGACATCACTGCCGCAGCTAATTAATAACATAATTACATACAATTAAGTCTAAACACTATAAACACTCTAAATGCATCATAAGAATCAACTTCATTTTAAAATAACAAGTAGCGCTTACTACTAAAAAATGAAAATATATACAAATTTAAATAAATGTCCTATATTAAGCGACATTTGTTTTGAAGTTAAAAACACTATTTCAATGGTCTTGCTTTCAGTACAGGTCTTAAAGCAATACTCTCATTTAAGCCCCTACCCATATGTGCAGCTAAACGTAGAATCCATTTTAATTCCGATTCCTCAGTGGAGTTCACAATGTCCCCACCTCTGATGCTAGCCTGTTGCACATGTAGTACCTGAAACATAAACACATGTCCCTCTCCAAACATTAACATGTGTTTCGCTATAGCACTAGTAGACTCACTTCTCAAATAACAGTAAATATGGTCTCTAATTCGCTCACGTAGTGAGCGATTAGTCTTTCCTACATAAAACTGAAAGCAGGCTTGGCATGCAGCTACATACACAAGATTTCTTGTATTGCAGTCTGCATTGCATCGAATATGCCACAACCTGCCATCATTAGGATTACGGAAAAACCTAGAAACATCAATATAGGAACACTGAGGACATGATCCACACTTACTGGTCCCAAAGAATTCAACTGTTGGGGCAACAGAATTATTACCATTATTAAAAGAACTGAGATCAGGAAAACACAAACACTGCTTGAGATTTTTTAAATTACTGTAAGTATATAACGGACAATTGCCAACCACAGATTTAATGTCATCGTTAACTACTAACATATTCCAACTCCTAGAGATAGTATCTTGTATTTGAGAAATATTTCTACAGTAGGGTAACACAAAAGGCAGCCTGGACTCACCAATACCCTCCCTCCTCATTCTAATTGGATTGTCAGAATAATATGGCTTGCCTCTAGACTGACGCAATCTGCGTACACTAGTACATGTGTCATTAACCAAACTCATAGAATAACCTCTATTTCCAAAAACTTTCTTGATGTTATCCAATTCATTGCAGAATACCCTGTCATCCGAGCACAGACGAGACACCCTTAAAGCCTGGCCCTTAACTATATTCTGGAAGGTTTTCGGATGGTGCATACTGTCTGCTGCTAAATAACTGGCTTTTTGACAAGGTTTTCTATATAGCCTAGTTGCAAAGCCCTTCTCTGTTTTATAAACAGACACATCCAAAAAACATATAGAGTCCAGAGATTCCTCCATAGTGAATCTCAAAAAATTATTAGTGCCATTAATATGTTCAAAAAACAAATCCAAGGATGTTTTAGACCCCATCCACAAAATAAAAACGTCGTCAACAAAACGTTTATAAAAAACAACATTCGGACTACCCAAGACCATACCTCTTTCCCACGCAACCATGACTAGGTTAGCGTAGGAATTAGCACAGCTAGTGCCCATAGCCACACCAGTCGTCTGCTTGTACATATTGTCTTGAAAAACAAAATAATTGTTATCAAGAACTATCTCTAATAACATGCACAAGAAATCTGCCTCTGTCGTGGACATATAACCACAAAGGACATCCTTGACCATCTCTAATCCCACATCATTGGGAATACACGTGAATAGTGAAACAACATCCATGGTGACAAATCGAAACATGGATGCATCTTCACAACTATCTACGAATCCATATAGCTCATTCAAAAAATGTCCTGTATCCCTCAATACTTGTGGAAAATGTGCTAACACTGCTTTTAACTTAGTATCCAAATAAATGGATATCGGCTCAGTGAGCCACCCAGCCCCTGCGACTATGGGCCTAAAAGGTGGTAAAGTGCTGTGCTTATGGATCTTGGGTAGCCCGTTGATACGGGGTATTAAAGGATGTTCAACAAAAAAATACTCAAATAATTCCTTGGACAAAACCCCCAAGGATACAGATTCACGCAACATATCATATACACTGGCACAAGCTTGTTCAATTTGAGAAACAGTAACAGAACAGTAAGAATCACTATTCAGTAAGTCAAGCATAGAATTTACATAAAAAATGCGATCCATTACAGTAATTAAACCCCCCTTGTCTGCAGGGCGTATTATTATGTCACTATTTGATTTCAAGGAGGCAAGGGCTACAGATTCTTTAGCAGTCAAATTGTCCATTCCCTTAACATTTTCAAAATGACTCTCATACAAATCTTTTTCCACACTCCTCAAAAACACATCTAAATTAGCATGTAGGGGTGGGTTCATAAGGCTCCGTTTCTTGAAATCATTCTGCAATGCATTCTGACTATCTTTAAATAGAAGTTTGAGGTTAACATTCCTTATAAAAAGACGTAACGCTATTAATGCTTCACTAATATCAATAGACATGCACGGTATAAATGTCAAACCTCTCTCAAGCAAAGATGTTTCATCTTCAGATAGTTCATAGCTGGATATATTCCAAACTAGGGATTCTGTTTCCACCGTTGCCTCTGTGGATTGTATTGGGTTTCCGTGTATGAATCTTTGCGTTTTCCGCCCCTGTTGTTCTCGTGTTCTATAGACCTCTTCCTTCCTGTTCTGATAGGAAGAGGTACATGTGGAAAAACCTGTGGCTGATCTTGTTTATCAACCCGCTGCAGTCTATCCAATTGTATTTTCCGACGTACTACCGTACTCGTGCGATTAGCCCCTGTTCCAACTGATACAGGGGAGCTCGAGGGTGCCTCAGCCGGTGTAAAATACAAGGAAGTCACTAGTTTGGGTGCACTGTTGGTATTATGCTCCCTCTCTAGGTTAGGAAAGCCATTTAGGCCATTCACAGATGTTACTGGAGGTACTGAGACCTCATCCAGTTGCAGTTCTCTCCTTGTAGCAGTAGTAGTTTTCAAAGCAGCTGCATGCGTATCACTAAATGACTTTAAGTCCATATTAGATCTCACCTCAACATTGCGACCATTTCTTCCATTAGAAGGCTCATGTTCAACATTAACAGCTGGCCTAGGCCATACAAAAACGTTGTTCCTTTCAAAATCCACTCTATCCCTCATTAACTTTTTTCTCTTTTGTGCTATGAGGCCATTCTCATATCGTATCACCCTCTGACTAAGTTCATGCAGGAAAACATCAGACTGGTCATTGCCCAACAGTTCCTGTAGTTGTTGTTGTTGTTCATTAATCTTCACTTTGAGACCCAGTTCCATCGGTTGAAAATAATCCAAAAGAAGCT
>NC_056735.1:1142796558-1142799058 GCF_019279795.1 Protopterus annectens
CAACCCCCGACTGCCTCCACAGAAGAGCAGGCAGGCCTCCTTTCAGGAGTGCTGGAAGGGCCTGTCAGAGAACATATCTCTGTCATCCTCATTCTTCGGACCCACTCTGCTGCGAGGTCAGCATCTTCCATTATAACTTCCCACTCTGCCCCTGGGGGAAGAGTCACCACATGAGTCAGAGAAACCTTTTTAGGACTTGTGGAACCACATCTTTCTGCCCTTTTGATCTTTGGGATAAGGTCTAGATGGGGCAGAAAAACGGACTCCAGCAGCAGATAAGGTTTTCCTTTCCTGTTCACACCTGGTCAAAGTATCTTTCACCTTTGGTCCAAAAAGGGATGAACCATCAAAGGGGGCATTGGTGAAGGAAGACTTGAAGGGTTCGGCTAAGTTGCAAAGGTGCATCCAGGAATGTCTCCTCTGGGAAATTCCTGTTGCTGCTGCTCTACTCGTCCCATCAGCTGCATATGAAATCAGTCTCATGGAGGAGATTACGATGGAATTGAGGGTGGAGAGCTGTGAGGATACTTCATCTGCGGACCCCAAAACTATGGTACTCTGAAGGGTATCTCCAAGTTCTTTGCGGAGATCCCTTTGAAGTCTCATAAAATGGATGAGGTAATCCAGTGACTGTAGGGTGAAGGCCGCTGAAGAAAAGGCACACTTTTCATATCTGTCCATAGTCACAGAGTGTTAGGAGGATGAACAGATGAGGAGGTCTTTGATAGCTCCTTCTTGGTGGCCACGACCACCACCATCGCATCTACAGGGACACCCTTAGTCAAAAATTCCTTCTCTGAGGGAGCAGTAATAAATTTGTTAGGCCTCCTTGGAACAGGCTCCACTGTATCAGGTGATGTCTAGGCCTTACGAGATATGACGCCTAACAGTTGGTCATATAGAGGAGTCACCCAGGAGGTGGAAGGGTGAGTCCCAAAAGCCTCAAGGTATACCAATTCATCCTCTGAAGGGTTGGTGGGCGTCCAGCCACCCCTCTGTTTCAGGATCTCAAGGATGTCTGCAAAGGAGACATCCACAGAGGGGGACAGTGGGGACCCTTCTGACTCATCCAAACTGGTATCAGAAGTTACAGAGTCTATGTGCTTCCTCTTGCACAGTCACTTCTGAGGGACTTCTTCAGAGGGGTACTCCAGAGAAGTTTCAGAAGAGACAATGCCACCTGCAGAGGCTTCCTGAGGTTCTGGGTCTCTATGCTTGGTCAGGGGCAGTGGTGATGAGATATACACTGGCACCTGGGAGGGACGAAAAGTTGGCTCCGAGAGCGGGGCGGTCTGAGGAGACAGCATTCTCTCCATCAGGTCAAAAGCCCCCCTGCCCTGCTGTGTAGAGACCCGCTGCTCTGAAGAAACAGAAGGTCGACTCCGAGGTGGAGCAGGTGGTTCCGAAACTGAGGTAGGAGCCGAGCTTAACCTAGCTGACTCACCAAGGTTACAGACAGACTGGATGACTGTCTGCGTCGACTCCCCTCCCCGGACCTGACTGGCAAACGTCAGCTCCTAGACTCAACATTGGAAGGAGCCGAGGACATCAGAGCCTAAGTCGGACCTGAAGATTCCAAAGGTGGTCTCGGTGCCAACGGTTTCACTATCGGATCCAAACTCTGTGGCTCCGAAGACTCCAGGGTGATTGGAGGAGGAATTGATGAAGCAAGCATCAAATGGGTTGGCTCCAATTCCTTTGGGTCTGGAGACAACAAAATTTTAGCCAGGGCTGGTGTTTGAAGCAATGTGTTCAACACCTGCTCCACATCTTCATAAGATAAACTCCTGGAAGAACGGGTGGACAAAGAAGATCTGCCTCTATCCAGAAAAGGAGATCTCGGCGTCAGCGATATCAGCTCCAATAAAGGAGACCATTTCCTCAATACTTCTGTTGGCTCTATAGACACTCTTAGTGCTGAAAAATAAGTTCCAGGTCTATGAGAGTCGGGACCCCTTGGTTCCGATGACACAATCTTTTTTGGTGGCTCTGAATTTGGAGCCATCATAGCCAGTCTTTTGGATGATTTAGACTGGGTTGAAGAAGTGGAGGAAGATTTGGAGCTCTGAGACTTGTCTAAAGCTTCCTGAAAAGGCCCTTTCAATAAACCCCTTGCCATCAGTTTATTTTTACGCTCATGGAGCACCCTGCTACTGAACCCATGACATATGGTGCAGGGATCCTATAAATGGATGGCACCGAGGTAATAGACACAACTTGTGTGCCCATCCATTAGATACATCTTTTGTGTGCATTTATCGCACCTTTTTGAACCCTGACTGCCTATGTTCCTTGGGTTCCTTTTCTCTATCCTTGTCTTGCACATTATGCAACTCAGAAAAAAAAGGCCATATAGATAAGTATACAAAGACAGCTAAACTAACTAGATTAACATCAAACAACTATAAAGGGGGAAACTACCTTTTTTTATATAAAAATTAACAAGAAGAATCCTCTAACTTAAATGGATTCTAACTTCTACACAGACAAGACAAGGAAA